>NW_016107898.1:895382-898725 GCF_001604975.1 Cebus imitator
TATATATAATAATTTTGATGGAAATTTACATTTATAAGTGTACAAATTGGCCATCAATGTGCCTGCACTGTTGATTAATTTATATACAGAGCTCCATAATGTATGGGTCATTTCATTTTTAAAAACCTTTCTTTTTTCTGTCCTCTCGACCTTCATTAAGGAGGGGTTATGAATGCACCAATAATCTATCATGAACTCTTCTAAATGCTGAATAGCTATTCCTTTGTAAGGTTAAATGCTGTGGGAAGAGAGCCCCATAGATGAAAGTGGGGTGGGCACTGCTGCATTTCCTCATCTTGTATATTCCATGGAGGAAAAGATGGGGATGCATTTAGAAGTGAAAGGTCATTGTCCAGCCGGGCACGGCGACTCACGCCTGTAATCCCAGCACTTTGGGAGGCCAAAGCGGGTGGATCACCTGAGGTCAGGAGTTTGAGGCCAGCCTGGCCAACATGGAGAAACCCCATTTCTACTAAAAATACAAAATTAGCCAGGCGTGCTGGTGCACGCCTATAATCCCAGCTACTCTGGAGGCTGAGGCAGGAGAATTGCTTGAACCCGGGAGGCGGAGTTTGCGGTGAACTGAGATCGTGCCACTGCACTCCAGCCTGGGCAACACGAGTGAAACTCTGTCTCAAAAGAAAAGAAGAAAGGGGTAATTAATTGTTCTTGGGCCTCTTCTCCCAGTATGCCCTCACATGTTGAGATCTGATTCCCTAATGCAGTGCAGTCACTCGTGGAGAGTAAGGCCGGCAATGATCATTCAGCTGTACCGTTCAACAATATTTACCGTATATCAAAAGTGGCCCAGGCGGAGCCCCTGACAAAGTGCCCCATGTATGTCCTGTGGTCGACATCGCCGTGTGCCTGTGCGTTTGTGCTGAGGTATAATAAACACCTGGGGTGAACTGGCACCTTCCAACCTCTCAGGAAACACTGGGCACAGGACACCTGCTTGAGGGCCCCTTGCCTTGTTTGGCTGGGTCTAGGCAGACATTCCCGTTCCTACAGACTCCATGTGAGGGCTTTCCCACGTTCACGGCCTCTCTCCAGCGCGGGAACTGCCCTGTCTTCTGACCAGCAGTGCTCAGGCACTGACATTCACTGACATTTTCCCCATTTTATGTAGTTTAAGGATCGCTTCACATTTAGTGAAGTTCATCTCATTTTTAAAAAATTCTCCTTTCTTCCCTAGGGCTACCAGGGCATGGTGGATGGAGGCTCGAACATCGTGGAGGCCGACTGGGAGAGCGTCTCCAGCATCCTGCAAGTGGTGGGTACCTGGCGGCTGTCCCTGGGTTTCTCTGAGTTAGAGACTATTCTATGTCTAGTATATTTGCAGAATACTTGAGCTCAGAACAGTTGAGAAATAGAGGTTATGTGGAGAGAACAGACTTTGTGAGAAGCTCTTTACTTGTGGTTTGGTCTGTAGAAATGTATGTTAATCTTTGGCTCACTTTGAGTACTTGTTAAAGGAAATAATCCAAATCGGGCCAGGTGGCGCGGTGGCTCACGCCTGTAATCCCAGCACTTTGGGAGGCCAAGGCAGGCAGATCACGAGGTCAGGAGTTTGAGGCCAGCCTGACCAACATGATGAAACCCCGTCTCCACTAAAAATAACAAAAATTAGCTGGGCATGGTGACGCGTGCCTGTAATTCCAGCTACTCAGGAGGCTGAGGCAGGAGAATTGCTTGAACTGGGAGGTGGAAGTTGCAGTGAGCTGAGATTGAGTCACTGCACTCCAGCCTGGGTACAGAGCAAGACTCTGTCTCAATAAAAAAAAATAATAATAATAATCCAGATCAGTGCCTCCCCACTGAAGACATGGTGAGGCCCACACCTTCGTGTTGGTCCCAGGCTCTGGCCTCCTGAGCTCTGGCCACATCGGAAGAGACGTGGGGGGACTTCTGACAACCACAGAAGTTAGGTGGAGCAACATTTGCAAAACATCGGGACAGTGTGGGCTGACTTCCGACAGGAGAGCATTTCCATTCTGTTGTTGTGACTGACACAGGAAGGTAAGATGTGAGCGTAGGGTTGAAGAGTGTGTGCATCAGTGTGCGTTTCTGTGTGTGGTGTATGTGGTATGTGAATCTCAGTGTGTGAGTTTGTGTGGTGTGTGTCTGTAGGTGTGTGAGTCTGAGGGTGTATATGTATGTGTGGTGTACCCGTGTGTGCATGTTGACTGCGAGTTTGTGGCTAGTGAGTGTGTATCTGTGTGGTATGTGTTTATGTGCTTCCTTTGTGTGTGTGGTGTGACTGTGTGCACGTGTGTGTGGAAGAGACGGAGGGGGAGACAGAGGGAGAGAGAACGGGAACGGCAGCCACTCCTCTGCAGTGCTATGGTTTCCTTCCCGAGTTGTGTCTGCATGGTCTCTTGGGTGGGAGTTTCTGGGTTGTTGACTCTCCCTCCCATTGTGCTGCCCCCAGCTCTTTGTCCCGGAGGAGTCCAGAGAGCTCCCCTGTCCTGCTCTGCACCCCCACCCTCAGCTGCCCTGGGGGCCACATCAGAAGTGGTCTCAGGCACACTTGGTACCAGTGACACAGGATGGCGTTGAGTGAATTTCAGTTCTATAACCTTTTCATAATGCTTGGATAAATTAAATGGTGGTAGGTTCCATGTAAAGACATGAACTTTTCTGGGATTTGGAATATTAATAAGTCTCCATATGGGAAAATGAGCTGTGTGCGTGTATCAATGGCACATTGAAACGCACATTGTTGCATCCATGCCGGGGGCTCCTGGGAGCTGCCTGCAGACTGAGGCCGGTGAGAGCTCCGCCTCCAGCAGTCGCGGAGACAGCCCCTGCTGCGCGTGTGAGCAGCTTGCTTGAGGGAGGCAGCGTGAGTCTAGGGATCCAGGACCGATATTGGTGCAGCCATATGACGTCATTTCAAGGAATCGTACATTTCTTGATTCCATCAACAATTCTTAGTTTTTGGAAAACCAAGTGTGACAAATCATGATCTGTGTCCCCTGGAAGTTTGGATGACAGAATTTAAGTCCCTGAAGATTTAGCTCTTTAAAAGGGGCAGCGGGTATATGGTGCAAAACAAAACCCTCTCGGCCCCAGGTTCCTGCTGGTTTTACTTGCACTTGCTTTAAGAGGTGACTCGAGGAGAACCCAGCCGGGCCGCAGGTCACGCTGTCTCTTATCGTGCCGGCGGGCTCTGGTGGCCAGTGAGCTCGTCTTTTGCTTCACATGCACCTGGTTGAACTTGTTTGGCCAGTGCTAGGGCTGCTGCTGTGATGCCGCAGGCTGGTTCCTGCTCCATATATTTAACTGAGGGCTGCTGTGAAGCTGCAGGCTGGCTCCTGCTCCATATATTTAACTGAGGGCT
>NW_016107898.1:898945-905761 GCF_001604975.1 Cebus imitator
GTGACACTACAGGCTGGCTCCTGCTCCATATATTTAACTGAGGGCTTCTGTGACACAGCAGGCTGGCTCCTGCTCCATATATTTAACTGAGGGCTTCTGTGACACTGCAGGCTGGTTCCTGCTCCATATATTTAACTGAGGGCTGCTGTGACACTGCAGGCTGGTTCCTGCTCCGTATATTTAACTGAGGGCTTCTGTGACACTGCAGGCTGGTTCCTGTTCCATATATTTAACTGAGGGCTGCTGTGACACTGCAGGCTGGTTCCTGCTCCATATATTTAACTGAGGGCTGCTGTGACACTGCAGGCTGGTTCCTGCTCCATATATTTAACTGAGGGCTGCTGTGTGTCTGGCTCTGCACTTTCCCTGGCTCCTCCCAGGTGTGATGCACCTGTCTTTCTCCACGGAATTCTGGTCTGGGACTCAAAAGAGGAACATGCCAGTCTTTCATAGCTAGTTACTGACTCACAAGATGCAAATGAGGAAACGTAAACTCCAGCACCCCATGCCTACAGTCGGCCTGTGTGTGAGACCTGCCTGGCTTTCCGTCCTGCCGAGAGGAGATAAATAAGCAGTCGTTGTCTTTCCCAGGGCGGGACGATCATCGGCAGTGCGCGGTGCCAGGCCTTCCGCACGAGGGAGGGCCGCCTGAAGGCCGCCTGCAACCTGGTGCAGCGCGGCATCACCAACCTGTGTGTGATTGGCGGGGACGGGAGCCTCACCGGGGCCAACCTCTTCCGGAAGGAGTGGAGCGGGCTGCTGGAGGAGCTGGCCAAGAACGGTGAGTGGGCGCCTGCTCCCGTGTCCTGCGGGTTTCTCCCTGTTTCAGAGCTTTGGAACAGACACACTTCCCCTTCCCCGTGGCAGAAGCACCTGTTGTCACAGATCTTACAGCTTAGCACCTCAGTACTTTTTATGATCTCAAAAAAACAACAGTGACAATCATAAGAATGCTATTAATGACCAGGCGCGGTGGCTCATGCCTGTAACCCCAGCACTTTGGGAGGCCGAGGCAGGCAGATCACCTGAGTTCAGGAGTTTGAGACCAGCCTGACCAACATGGAGAAACCCCGTGTTTTCCTAAAAATACAAAAATTAGCCAGGCATGGTGGCAGGTACCTGTAATCCCAGGTACTCAGGAGGCTGAGGTAGGAGAATTGCTTGAACCCAGGAGGTGGGGGTTGCAGTGAGCCGAGACTGCACCATTGTATTCCAGCCTGAGCAATAAAAGCGAAACTCCATCTCAAAAAAAAAAAAAAAAAAAAAAAAAAAAAAGATTGCTATCAATTTAACCTTACCATGTGCCCGGCTGACTTCGACCTTTCACATAGTTTTATGGAACCCTCACGACAGCCATCTAAACCACATTTTTAGATCATCCCACTTACAGATGAGGAATCAAACGGCCACTCAGCCGTGGGGCAGGGCAGGTCCCCACCAGCCCTGGACACCAGAGTCCGCCTTTCAGCACGCACAGCACCCCTCCAGCCCGCTGGGATCCCTGAAAACCGAAGCTGTCACAGGACTTCATTTAGATGATAAATCTCTGCTGATACGTTATCTGGTATCACCTCTGACACTGCTTAGGAAAGCGTTTCTGAGAGCCCTGTTGAGTATGTAGGTTTTTGTTTGTTTTGACACAGAGTCTCTCTCCATTGCCCAGGCTGGAGTACAGTGGCATGATATCCCTCACTGCAACCTCCGCCTCCTGGGTTCAAGTGATTCTCCTGCCTCAGCCTCCCCAGTAGCTGGGATCACAGGCATGCACCACCACATCCAATTAATGTTTTTTTTTTTTTTTTAATTTTTAGTAGAGACAGCGTTCCGCTGTGCTGGCCAAGCTGGTCTCAAGCTTCTGACCTCAGGTCATCCACCCGCCTCGGCCTCCCAAAGTATAGTTTTTCTTTCTTGAAGTGGTAGGTAATTTCGGTGCAATATAAAATATGACCGGAAGTATGTTGTTTAACAGCAGCCTCGAATGAGGCAAAACAGCTGTCAGAAGGTTTGTGAACATTTGCGTAGTGGGTAGAGAACACCGCCCACTGGAAGCAGCCGGGCCTCAGGGTTCCCTCTTGTCCACCACATCCTGGTCTGGCACAGCCCACTGCGTGGACACAGCAGGGGACGGAGGCCACGAGTCCAGGCCCAAGCTTGCCCCTGCTCCTTCGATGGCTCTGAGTCCCTTTCTGCAGATCTGCCCAGCCCAGGTCTGTCCTGAGTGCAGGGTAGATGCCACCCAGGACCCAGCTACCCACAGATGCATGAGAAGTCACCATGAAGGTGACTTTGACTCTTAATTCCATAATTGTACCTTGTCCTTGTTCAAAGCCGCATCACTCTCTGAAGCTGCTGCCAGGTCGTCCTGAGGTTTTGATTACCGATGGTAAACGTGGCTCCTTCCTTTTCTTTGATAATCCACGGCTCTGTCTCAGTGCCAGGAGACAGCGCACATTGTGTGTAACTGCCTCTAGCCTTGTCTGGCTTCTGTTTACTTAACTATGCAGAATCCAACTATGCAGAATCCGGTTGCCTAGAGTTCTGAGAAAATACAATAAAAAATTGTCCAGGGCAGTGGCTCACACCTCTAATCCCAGCACTTTGGGAGGCCAAGGCAGGAGGATCACTTGGCCCAGGAGTTTGAGACCAGCTTGGGCAGCATAGGGTCTGGCTCTGCAAAAAATTTAAGAAATTAGCCAGGCATAGCTCTAGCTTCTCAGGAGTCTGAGGAAGGAGGATCTCCTGAGCCCAGGAGTTCAAGGCTGCAGTGAGCTATGATCATGCCACTGCACTCCAGGCTGGTCAACAGAGTGAGACCCTGTCTCAAAAAAAAAATGATAATCAATAAATGATACCAGTAACAAATCAAAGAGTTTAGAATGGTTGATTTCTCTGACACGGCCATTCTGCCTCACCCCTCGTGGACACCCCCGAGTGAGCCATGGTAGTGCTGATGAGATGGGCTCCTGGCTCCCCCCACAGGCCAGATTGAGAAGGAGGCCGTGCAGAAGTATGCCTACCTCAACGTGGTGGGCATGGTGGGCTCCATCGACAATGACTTCTGTGGCACCGACATGACCATCGGGACCGACTCGGCCCTGCACAGGATCATCGAGGTGGTGGACGCCATCATGACCACGGCCCAGAGGTAAGGCGCCCGGAGGAACCGGCGGGAGGCCGCCTGGGGCCCCACGTGTGCCCAGCTTGGACGTTACCACGGGCCCTAGGACATTCTGCAGGTTGGCTGTCCTGGTGCTGGCCTTGTAACTTGACTTTTAGGAACTGTTGCAAGAAAAGTGTCCTCTGATCTGCTTTTCATTTTTAATTTTAAAACATTCCTTTTTACCCTGATGATAAAAGAAAAAATGTGTGTATTGGAATTTGAAAGGAAGAAATGAAATAATTATTATCTCAGTGTTCTACCCGAACCTGTCCTGAAGGAATGGCAAAAGGCAAACTGTTGTGTGGCTTTTCCATGCCAATGGTGAGAGACGCGGCCAGCAATGTCCTGCCCTGCATGTAACCTACGTTCACAAAGCGTGGTGGGGCGGTGGGGCCACAGCGTCTGAGCCGAGGCGCTCTAGGTTCAGCAGGTTATCACCAATAACTCTATTTCTGAAGCACCTTGCATGAAAACCATGTGTGAATGGTAAATAGAATCAGTGTCTCCCCTTTAAGGATGAGGTGCTTGAACCTGGGGGCGCTGAATCCAGCCCCCAGCACGGTGCCTCCCAGGCCTCTGTGTGTGGTGCCCGTTCCCAGTGACGCCTCGTTGCACATTCCCAGTGCCCAGGCATGACCCCTGCAGTTGCTGGAAACCCAGAGTGGGAAGGCTGCTTGGAGCAGCTGGACTTTTCCTTTCCCTGGGAAGACCACGGTCTCTGGGCATCAACCACACGGAAGCGGGGACACTGCACTCCCTGGTTTCGGTGTGGGATCCAGCCGTGGCTCTCGACATGGCCGCTGACTGACCGTGACTGACCATAGAGAGGTTGTCTGGGAAAGGGCAGAGCCCAGGGCCGGGGAGCGTGAGTGTGCCGCTGGCCCAGGCGGGCGGGCGGCATGAAATGTGCAGCTGGAAAGCGCAGTGGTGGCTGAGGTCCCGTTCCTCGCAGGGGTCTGCAGGGCCACCGCACAGGGTTTGCTTCTGTAGAAATGGACGCCTTTTGAAGCCTCGGTCCCTGCGGGCCTCCTGGCTGACTTGGCCGTCAAAGCCCCTTCTCTTTGCTTTCCTTGCTGTGCCCAGGGCTGAGCGGGTGCTCCCTCTGTTTCTCTTCCAGCCACCAGAGGACCTTCGTTCTGGAGGTGATGGGGCGACACTGCGGGTGCGTACCTGTGGTCAGCGGTGGGGGCCCTTAGCACCACCTCCCCGAGGCTGCCCCCTCCATCATGAATGCTCCATTCCCATGGAGAGTCCCAGAGGGGCCTCGGCCCGCCTGGTATCTGGCATCCTATCTGCCTGTCTGTTGCTGGCCGGGTGCCCGGGTGCTCTCACGGGAAGGCTCCTCTCTCCTGGGTGTTGATGCCCCGGCCTTGTCACGTAGGTACCTGGCCCTGGTGAGTGCCTTGGCATGCGGTGCAGACTGGGTGTTCCTTCCAGAATCTCCGCCAGAGGAAGGCTGGGAGGAGCAGATGTGTGTGAAACTCTCCGAGGTAATGCGGGTCCCTTGGCCGCTGATTTGCTGTAATCAGGATCCCAAGTGGGATGGCTTTTTAAGCAAGTGAAAAATGTTTCTGTCTCCAGTTTGTCACACTTTGTATTTCATTCCTGGACTGTTAGTGTGGGGCACGCCTTCTCTGTGAAGGCCGAGACTGAAGGCAGGAGAGGTCTCATTTAAGGCAGAGCGAGTCTGGTTAGAATGCCCCATGAATGCCTGACTCTGGCAGGTGGACTTCAGGCACTGCTGGCTCCAGGCTCCACACAGCCACCACTACCATTTTCTACGGAAGAGTCTTTAACATGGGGCTTTCTGGGAAGCAGATCCACTGAGGATAGGCTAATCCACATTGTGGAGTGGCTGCTGTGTTCCTCTCATGACCTATTTAGGCTCGTGTGACTGCCGTGAGCATAGGAAGGACGATGGGGACGGCAGCACCGTGGTCCAGCAGTGGGTGGCTTTTCGGGTGTGGCTGCGGCCACCAGCCCCACTGCCTGTGCTGTGTATCTGCTCACGCTCTCTGCGGCTGGAGCCCGTGTACAAGACGGCCTCATCCCAGTGGCCGGGCGTCAGGGCTTCCCCTGGGAACGGCTGGGGAGGAGTGGGTCACAGGGAGGTGGCAGGAAGCTCAGCATGCACAAGGTGCCTGGGGGGGTCCACCTCTGTGCCCCTCCCTGTGGGGACCCCATCCATCACACGAGTACCCTCCCCCAGGGCTGACTGGGGGCCACAGTTCTATCTGGTGGTGATGTGAGCCACCTAGTCCCAAAGAACTCTCCTCCAGTGAGCCGCAGCTGCCCTGCCCCTCCCCTGCACCCCTGCGCCTCTCTTCACCCCTGTCCCTCCCTGCTGCCACCCAGAGCACCTCTCGCCACCTTCCGGTGTCATTGGGAAGCAATTCTTAGGACGTTTGGCAAAGATTCCAGCCTGGGAAAGGCCAGTTCCGTTTGAGACAGACTGCTGTGGTTTTGTTGCCACCGTTGCTAAGAACAGGATTAGGAATTTGAGGTCTTTAATTTTCTGTTTCTGCAGAACCGTGCCCGGAAAAAAAGGCTGAATATTATTATTGTGGCTGAAGGAGCAATTGACACCCAAAATAAACCCATTACCTCTGAGAAAATCAAAGAGGTGAGTGCGTGGAGCTGCTTGCTCTCCCTCGGTTTCTGCCTGGAAGCAGGGCGGTCAGCGTCATTGGCAGGCTTGGTTTAGAACACCGAATTATTAGCTTTTTATCCTGATATTTGAAAACATTTTCATAATGACTCAGAACAGGACAGCATGGGAAACACAGTGCCTGCTCCTGGGAGCCTGTTCCGCTTGCGTCCCCTCTTCTTGTGCCCCTGGAGCTTCCGGGACTCCCCAGCAGACACAGGCGGTCGCTCAAGTGGCCACGCGTGCTCTTTGGATTAGAATGTTCCAGCTCCTAGACGTGAGCTGCTCTGAGAATGAGGACCGAGCGCTTGGCAGCGGCCCCGGGCTTCTGTTTGCTGCAGTGGAAAGCGGGCATCTTCCTCTTCCGTGTGCCCTCCCGTAACCCAGAGCATCAGCTGACCGCATTCTTACTCACAAAGCTGCTGTGTCCTCACGGCCTGCCAGGGGATGGGCTCAGGCAGGCTCCATGTCCTGGGGCTTGCTCAGGCTGGACCCGCCCGTCTGGAGAGGACGCTGATGCCATCTGCTGGGCTCCTGCCGTAGATGGGGCTGCAGGCTGCCGGGGCTGGGGATGGGCTCTGGCTCCCATGGCTGCGGGGAGAGGACGTCCCCACCTGGCTTTGCAAGTCGGCTTCTTTATTGTGCTTTGTTACCATGAGTTAAGGAGCCACACACGTGCTGGATGTGAAAACAGCGACAGGCACCTGGGAAAGACATCTGCCAATATTTACAAGAAGTGATCCATAGGCCGGGCGCAGTGGCTCACGCCTGTAATCCCGGCACTTTGGGAGGCTTAGGGGGGCGGATCACAAGGTCAGGAATTTGAGACCAGCCTGACCAACATGGTGAAACCTCGTCTCCACTAAAAATACAAAATTAGCTGGGCATGGTGGCACATGCCTGTAGTCCCAGCTACTCAGGAGGCTGAGGCAGGAGAATCGCTTGAACCAAGGAGGCGGAGGCTGCAGTGAGCCGAGATGGTGTCACTGCACTCCAGCCTGTCGACAGA
>NW_016107898.1:905794-912726 GCF_001604975.1 Cebus imitator
AAAAAAAAAAAAAAAAAAAAAGTAATTCATAAAGTCAAGGCAAAGATTTCATTTCCCACTTAATTGTGATTAAATTATAGAACACTGGACCAAGAAGGAACCATGGAATTCACATAGCCCAGCCCCACTGTTCTTAAGAGGAATAGGCTGAGTTCAGAGACATTCAGGGGCCTGTCTGGTCCCCGGGGTGGCGTGCCCATTGGCTGGGATGAGGGGAGCACCTTGATTGTACTGGGTGGCTGTTGAAATCACAGCTGAACACGTTTAAGGTGGTTAAAGGAAGAGGTTGACATTTTTGTAAAATAGAAGTGTTAGTTTAAATGCAAACTACTGACACTTCTTTTTAAACAACGAACATGTTACTCGTATTCATTTTCTGGGTGCAAGCAAAGATTTTGGTAACAAAAGTATTTATAAAAACAAGCTTCAGCTGCCTGTTATACTAAATGTTCCGCCAGGAAACAAATCTAGAAATGCTTTTTCCCACTTAGAGGTGAAGAAAGAGCACAAACCCTTTTTCAGTGACTGGTACCTGCTTCCAGGTCTGGGCCGCTGTGTTCGCGTCGCGGTTCTGCGTCCTAACGACACATTTCCTTGCAGCTCGTCGTCACGCAGCTGGGCTACGACACACGCGTGACCATCCTCGGGCACGTGCAGAGAGGAGGGACCCCTTCGGCATTCGACAGGATCTTGGTGAGGGTGGAAGGGTTGGGCACGTTCACAAGGTCTCTAGGCGGGAGGGTTTCGGAGAGGCACAGGCGCCGTGGCGAGATGCTCCCCGGAGATGCCAGCGGCCCGGGCCTCGTCCTAACGATCCTTGAGACCTTTGTGGGGGGAGGCCAGTCTCTAGGCCTGCAGCCATTCAGATGCCGGGAGAGCTCCCTAACGTGGGAGGGCACAACCCCAGGGCAGAAACTGTTCCCAGTGTGGGATTCTGGAAGCCGACTCAGGGAAGCAGGAAACCCAAGTGTAACCCGTCAGCTCTCCACACTCCTGCTGTCTCCATCTGGCCCTGACCTCCCCTCTGTTCCCGTCTTGCCAATTCTAAAGGAATGGAAACTGCTTTTCTAAAGAGTTGGACTGGAAGTGGGGAGGGCTGTGGGCGCCCAGCCGAAAGGGTTGGAGGTCATGGAAAGAGGGCAGGAGGCAGCAGGGACGGGGCAGGGCGGAGGCCACTCCTGACCCACGGGGACCTGGTTTCCAGGCCAGCCGCATGGGAGTGGAGGCGGTCATCGCCCTGCTGGAGGCCACCCCCGACACTCCAGCTTGTGTCGTGTCTCTGAGCGGGAACCACGCTGTGCGCCTGCCGCTGATGGAGTGCGTGCAGATGGTGAGTGGGCGGCCCATGGCCAAGGGCGGGGGTGGGCGGCTGGGGACGGACACTGCTTGTCAGGCCAGGCGGGGCACCTCGGGTGTCTGGTCCACTGCTTACTCGGTGAGCTCTGGGTTACACGGCCCTTCTGAGAAGGGGGTGAGCTGCCCGTGGGGCAGGAGCAGGCTGGTGTTCCCACCCACGCTTGGACAGCCTGAGCCGTCTTCGCTGTCTGGTTTTCTGAGTTATTGTCCGTGTGGCATATAGTCGTAACCTCCCATGAGGGGCTCAGAGTGCCAGGATCCTCAGCAGTCCAGGAGGATCCAGGTGACCCTGGTGCAACCAGGCGCTACAGGAGGACCGTGGGTGGGGAGGTGGCCACAGGAGAGAGCCATGGGGCAGCATGTCCTAGAGGAAGGTGGGACCTTCCCAAACCTCTCCAGATTCAGCCACTTCCTGTCCTCCTGTCCCCAAGGACGTTCAGGTCTGTGGTGGGACACGGGGATGGCTTCTGGTCACCCAGAGATGCACCCACCCTTTTCAGGCCAGGGAATGGCCTGCTGGCAAATGAAGCAAGGAAAAGCCAGTCCTGGTCTTCCAGTCATGGTTCAGCAGTGCAGGTGGCCGTGGGGTCAGCTGCATTCAAAGTTGTTTTATTTTTCACAGTTCATTCCTGATTCCTGCTTTGCTGGGTCTTTCCAGTGACCCCCGAGGTGAAGTGAATGCCTCTGATCACAGCACAGAGGCCATGAAGCAATTCAGTCAAGGGGCTTGTTGAAAGTCACCTTGGAAACATAATTTCCAAAAGGCCAAGGGAGAAGATAGTATTTGTATGTGTATGAATGTGTGAGGCCTTGTGTCTCTGTTTGTATGTATGTAGATGCGTGTGCACGTCTGTAAATGCATATACACACGTTTATGTGTACATGTTTATATGCATGTGTGCATGTTTGTGGAGGTATGTCTGCATGTTTGTGTGCACTTTTGTTAATATACATTGGTATACATTTTTGTGAATGTGAGGTATTGTGTCTACATGTTAGTGTATGCATTTATGTTTATATACATGGGTATGCATGTTTGAGGTAGTGTGTCTGCATGTTTATGTGTATGTATGTTTATATGCATGTATATGCATGTTTGTAAGGTAGTGTGTCTGCATGTTACTATGTGTGTGCATGTATGTTTCACGTGTGCGTGTGAGGTATAGTGTCTGCATGTTAGTGTATGTGCCTGTGTGTTTATATGTATCGTAAGCATGTTTATGTGAGGTAGTGTGTGTATGTGTGTTTACATGCATGTGCGTGCATGTTTGTGAGAAAGTCTGTGCATATTAGTGTGTGTGTGCATGTATGTTTTGCATGCATATGCATGTTTGTGAGTGTTTAAGGCATTGTGCCTGCATGTTAGTATTAGTGTGCATGTATGTTTATATGCATGCCTGAGCATTTTGTGTGAGGTAGTATGTGTCTGAATGTTAGCATGTATGTGTGTATGTTTATATGCATGGTATGCATGTTTGTGTCAGGTAATGTCTTTGCATGTTAGAGTATGTGTGCATGTATGTTTATATACATGCATGTTCATGTTTGTGAGGTCATGTGTCTGCGTGTTTGTGCATTTATGTTTATCTGCATGTTTATGTGAGGCATTGTGTGTCTCCATATCAGTGTGTGGATGTATATTCATAGCATGTATGCATGTGTGTGCGGTAGTGTCTGCCTGTTTGTACATGTATGTGTATCTTGCATGTGTGTGTATGTGAGGCATTGTGTGTCTGCATGTTAGTGTGTGGGTATATATGCATGTGTGCATGTATGAGGTAGTATGTGTCTGCATGTTAATATGTGTCTGTGTGCATGTGAGAGGCAGTAGGCTTCAAAGGCTCAGAGCGCTGAACTACGTGCAGTACGCGTATTTTGAGCCTGTGTCTCGTGTCTGCTTATCTAGAGAGGGTCGCTGTAGTCGAAACTTGCCCTGACCTTGAAACCACCCTTATGTGGCTTTGTTGTTAAAGCCGAGGAAGCCACTACTGTGCACCTGCTGTTTGTCAGGTGTCTTCCTGAGGGTCTGACATGTTTGAGTAACCTTAGACATCGCTGGAAGTAGGGGTGTTTTTCTCATCTTACAGATGAGGAAATTGAAGTTCAGAGTAAGAAAGAATTTGCCTGAGATCCTGACGTTGCCTGGGGTTGCCCGGTGTGTGTCAGTCCCAGCCGTGTGTCCCAGGGCATCTGGGACTCTCGGCCCCCCACCCACTGTGACCTCCCTCCTGTCCACATCCCCCAATGAGCTGGTGTGTTTTGTTTTGGTTTTCCCCACCATAATCAAATCAAGGATTCCTCAGAACCATGCCTGAGAGATTTCATTTCCTCTGGCTTTGTTCTCGTAGAGTAAAATCCTCACAATCTTATGTCCACAGACAGCAGGTGATGCCTCCTCTTTTTATCTCAGAAGCCTCCTGAGCTAGGCAGACCCCGGGGCTGCGACCTCACAGCCGGGCAGTGAGGGGCCAGCTGTCAACCAGCCTCAGGACACACCGGGCGGCTGGTGGTCTAGACCATTAACCCTGGGGCTGCTGGCTGCCTGGCTCAGATTGGAGGCGGCCGGCAGGAAGGACCCAGCAAGCCTCCACCCACCTCATCCAGTGTACCAGGTCCTGACACATTCTTTCTTCTTTTCATTCTTGTTTAAAGACTCAGGACGTGCAGAAGGCGATGGATGAGAGGAGGTTCCAGGACGCGGTTCGACTCCGGGGGAAGTGAGTGCTTTGGAGAGAGCTCTGCTCTGTCAGGAGCATGCGCCCTCAGGCCTGGCCACCGCAGATGTGCTTGGGGTTGTGCTCGTTCCGCGTGAACGTGAACACTCAGAAGGTCGGACGGCACTCACAGCACCACTTTTGCCATAGCAGGCCTGGCGACTGGTTAGAGGGAAGTCATTTTCTGAATCTGCCATTGGTCCTTTCCGGCAAGGTAGGGGTTGTTTAGGAGCCAATGAGAGTAAGGCACAACGTGACCCGTAGCCCACGTTTGTGTGTTTGTTTGTTTTTCTAAGAGAGTCTCCTGTTGCCGAGGATGGAGTGCAGTGGCATAATCTCAGCTCACTGCAACCTCCGCCTCCCAGGTCCAAGCGATCTATCGTGCCTGGCTAATTTTTGTATTTTTAGTAGAGACAGTGCTTCACCATGTTGGCCAGGCTGGTCTCAAACTCCTGACCTCAAGTGATCCACCCACCTCAGCCTCCCAAAATGCTGGGATTCTAGGCCTGAGCCACTGCACCCGGCCGTGGCCCATGTTTTGCAAGAGAACGTGACGAAGCGTAGAAGCGTGCCCTTTTCCCTTACTCCATTTCCACACGAGACGTGGGCGGCACTGTGGGTTCCAGTCAGGGGCTCTGCGGTGCGTGTGGAGTCCTGGGCCACCGCCTCCTACCCAGATAGCTGGCAGACACACGGAGTGCTGGTGGAGAAGCCGCCTTTTCTCACACGAGCCCCATGTACCCGACTGTGTCCAACGTACCTGACTCTGATCTGACCACCTCCTCCTCCTCTAGGAGCTTTGCGGGCAACCTGAACACCTACAAGCGACTTGCCATCAAGCTGCCTGATGATCAGATCCCAAAGGTAGGCGGCCGGCCTCCCGCGATGCCCCGGCCTTTCTTCTGCTCCCCAACCTCTCCCGTGGGACTCCCCTCGCGGCCTCTGCCTCTCTGAATGAGGGCCACCTGTTTTCTGGCCTGGCACAGCATGGACCACTGCCAAGGTGTGCAGCAAATGGAGCTCGCATGTGCCCGTGACCGGCTCCTGCCCACCTTCTGTCTTGCAGACCAATTGCAACGTGGCTGTCATCAACGTGGGGGCACCCGCGGCTGGGATGAATGCCGCCGTGCGCTCAGCTGTGCGCGTGGGCATCGCCGACGGCCACAGGATGCTTGCCATCTACGATGGTTTTGACGGCTTTGCCAAAGGCCAGGTGAGTCATCCAGGGGGCCACAGGCAGGTGTCTGAGGGTGGCGGATGTGGGGAGGTCCCTCCATGGCCCTCACACCTTTTCAGGTTTCAGTCTAGGATCCTGTGACATAGGGAGTGAATGACTACTTATTCGAGGCATTCCTTCTGCAGTAAAATCCCAGCCTAGGGTAGGTTTTAGGCCCTCTGCGGGAGCCCCGGGTATGAGATGCTTTTGAATTTTCTAAAGTGGTGCCTCTGGGGTCTGACGGCCCCGACATTGGGTGAGAAGGATGGTGACATCGCCTTGGAGGCTGTGGCTGGTTTCAAATGGGCGCTGGAGGCGAAAAGGGCGGCGTGTGGCGTGTGCAAGCACCCGCTTAAATGAAACGTTAGTGAATGCCCTGGGCACCTCGAGTGCCGCCTGTCCGCTCATCCTGTGGGATTTACCTGTGCTCACCCACTTACGCCTCACACGAAATCCAAGATGTTATCCCATTTTCCTTACGAGAAAACTGAGACGCAGAGATGCCGACGGGGCTGGGTGAAGAGGCAGGACAGGAAACCGGATTTGGCGCCTGACCAGGGGCTGCACCATTACTGTTTATCTGATTAACCAACAAATACCTACTTTCTGAAATTTTTTTTTGAGACAGAATCTTTCTCTGTTGTCCAGGCTGGAGTGCAGTGGCGTGATCTCGGCTTACTGCAGCCTCCGCCTCCCAGGTTCAAGCAATTCTCCTGCCTCAGCCTCCTGAGTAGCTGGGATTATAGGCATGCACCACCACACCTGGCTAATTTTTGTATTTTTAGTACAGATGGGGTTTCACTATGTTGACCAGGCGGGTCTTGAACTCCTGACCTCGGGTGATCCGCCCACCTCGGCCTCCCAAAGTGCTGGGATTACAGGCATGAGCCACCTCTCCTGGCTTCCTACTTTGTGAAATTATTATGCTGAGGAAATGAGTGAGCAGAGGAGACACAACTCTCTGGTTCTGTGGAGATTGGGTTTTAGAGGGGGAGAGGACAGTGAGTGAGGACGCCCCTGCTCTCTGGACGGTGAGCAGTGCTCAGAGGCACCCGAGGAGGGCCTGCCGGAGATCCCCCACACAGCCACACTGGGGAAGGTGCTCCCAGACTGCAGATCAGGTGAGTGGGTGACTCATGTGGACCTTGGGGACACTCACCCAGGCTGGGGGAAAGGACAGCCTAGAGCTGATGCTCATGGGGAGGGGGGCTCCAAACCAGTGCAGGGCAGTGAGGATGGAAACGCAGGAGCGGGACTGGTTGCTTGTGGGCAGCCTCAGGAAGTTGGCTTTTACGTTAGAGATTTGAGGGTCCTGAGCAGGGATTGACCCATACCAAGAGCTTTCTGAAGGGACCCTCTGCTGTTCTTCGAGGCAGGAAGGAGGCAGGGCTTCCATCCAGGCTTTGCAGTCACCCAGCAAGAGGTGGCGTGGTCCAGACTGGCCACCATCGGATGGAAGGACACCTTCAAGGGTCGGGAGGGATTTGCTTGCTGAGTCCACGCGGGCATAAACGGAGGAGGCAAGAATCACTCCATTCCTGGACCAAGCAGGTGGAAGGGATAGAGTTACAACTTACGGGGCCTGGGAAGCCCTGAGATGCACTACGTGCAGGAAAGATGGGGAGCGGAAACTCACGATGCCGGGG
>NW_016107898.1:913599-919265 GCF_001604975.1 Cebus imitator
TGAGGACGGGACTGGGGATGCCGGGGTGAATGTGTGTCCCCCGGGTGAGGACGGGACTGGGGATGCCAGGGTGAATGTGTGTCCCCCGGTGAGGACGGGACTGGGGATGCCGGGGTGAATGTGTGTCCCCCGGATGAGGACGGGACTGGGGATGCCAGGGTGAACGTGTGTGTACCCCGGGTGAGGACGGGACTGGAGATGCTGGGGTGAAGGTGTGAGTCCCCCGGGTGAGGATGGGACTGGGGATGCAGCTGTGTGCGTGAGATTCTGTCTCAAATAAAGAAAAAATAGAGTAGGGTGGGAAGAGGAGACCCCCACCCAAGAGACTGAGGAGTGGCAGGCAGGTGGGGTGCAGACACCCGCCAGCATCCCTGGGAACCACCCATCCACCTTCCACCACTGGTGATGCCCTTTCTCCACTGGCCCAGCCACCCACGTCTCAGCAGCAAGAACCGGATGAGGAACTGTTCTGTCCTGGGTAGATTCTGCTTTCCCTGTCTTTGTTGTTCAGGCCTGTGAAGATTAATTGGCCTAAAACAGCTATTTATTTTAGAGAAATACTGCCTTCAAAACCAATTTATATGGTTCTGTCAACTTGGAGATCTTTATTTTAGATCGTGTGTGTGTGTGTGTGTGTGTGTGTGTGTGTGTGTGTACACCTTGTGCAATATTTACCTTTTGATATAGAATGATCTTTTTTCTAACGTAATTTACCTGAAGATTGCATGCAACATAGCAGTGCGTCCACCAGATCTGTGAACTTACCCAGAATCTCGTCATCGGAAGCTGTGGAGCTGGGGTTCAAGCCCCGCGGGTTCTCCTCCCGAGGGTTCTCCTCCCGAGGGTTCTCCTCCCGAGGGTTCTCCTCCCGCGGGTTCTCCTCCCGAGCGTTCTCCTCCCGCCGGTTCTCCTTCCGCGGGTTCTCCTCCCGAGGGTTCTCCTCCAGAGGGTTCTCCTCCCGCGGCCTGTGCTGTTCTCGCAGCGGCATCCCCTTTCTGCAGTTACCTTAGTTTGCTTAGTAGTCTATCTGTTTTCTTATTTTTCTCCCTAGTTTGTAAGAAAAGAAATTTTCCCTTAATCTTTTACCAGTTTAGAAACCATGTTACTTTTCTTTTACTGACCAGCGGCGGGATTTGGGGAGCTGGCAAACCTCACGTGGCTGGGGGGTGAGGTGCAGAGGCCCTGGCAGGCAGGAAGCAGCCGCCCTGCTGTTGTTCATGAGGTGTTGACTTCGGACTCTTCTCGCCTTGATGGATCCAGGCATCGCTCTAAGAGCTGTCTCATACGCCTCACGAATCTTTACAGGAATGCAGCCTGTTGAAAAGCACAAAAAGCTATTTAGCACCTTCTAACTTGCCTTTCTTTGTTCGCTTTAGCTGTTTCATTCTGTGTTTGCACATTAGATCAAAGAAATCGGCTGGACAGACGTCGGGGGCTGGACTGGCCAGGGAGGCTCCATTCTCGGGACAAAACGGTGAGTTCCAAATCTCAACTCTCCGACCTGCTTTTAAGGAGGAAGGAAGAGCCATGTCCTGGAGGACAATCGCTGGGTGTCAACACCCCTCAACTTTCAATTCCTGTAAAGGCGTTCCTAAGGGAGGGGTGCAGGCCGTTACCCCTCCTCCCTCCAGTGGAACTGTTCATGTTGCCGGGAGCTGGGGGTGCATCCCAGGGCTTGAGAGAGATGAGGAGGTAACTGGTGAACACCTTCCTCTCATTTGTATTTCCATTCATTTGAAGGGCCAACTGGTGGGCCTAAACCTCCCCGTGGAGGTCAATAAAGGTGAGGGAGTCACGGTGGCTCACGCCTGTAATCCCAGCATTTTGAGAGGCTGAGACAGGCAGATCGCCTGAGATCAGGAGTTTGAGACCAGCCTGGGCAATGTGGGAAACCCTGTCTCTACTAAAATACAAAAAATTAGCCGGGTGTGGCGGTGTGCGCCTGTAATCCCAGCTACCCGGGAGGCTGAGGCAGGAGAATTGCTTGAATCGGGGAGGCGGAGGTTGCAGTGAGCTGAGATTGTGCTACTGCACTCCAGCCCGGGCAACGGAGTGAGACTCTGTCTCCAAACAAAAAAAGAGGGGGCCACGGAGCCTGGTGACGCGCTCTGAACAAAGCCAAAGCAGTCTTGGTGGCAGGTAGCATTGGTGGGAACAGCTGCCCTGAGCGGCTGTGATCCAAGGCTCAGATTTCCACAGCCCAAGAAGGGACCCAAGGAATTCTAGTCTAAAATGTCTTTTTCTGACCTGCAGTAAGCCTCCACGTCCCGGCATCGCTGGGGATGATGGGGTTTTCTAACACAGATGAAGTCTAAGTTCTTCTCATCTTTGATCACGTCAGGGGTGCGAATATTAATATCTGTCATCACTACAGATTACATTCTAATATAGAAGGGAGATAGTTTTTGGCAGATAAAATAAATAATGGATTCCTCATAATTCCGGCTTTTTGTTCCAATGGAGTTAGCTGCCCCCCCAGCTGCTTTACAGCTGGGGCCCTGGTACTCCCAGCCGCTGGTGGGGAGTCACAGAGCAGGGTTAGCTCTACAACTGCCTCCTGGCTGTTCCCATGAGCCCCACATGCCGGTGCCCTGGACAGGAAAGCTCCAACTAGAGGCAGGTGCATCCCTCGGTGTGCATCCTGGGGCTGCCGGCCAGGGTGCTGCTCTCGAAAACCTAGAGCAGACTCGCTGGCTGTTCTGGGCTGGTCCTGCAGAGGCTTAAGAAACCTCACGTTAGGAGTGGCGTGGTTTTGCAGTTAGCTGCATCCACTGTGTGCTCCAATTGCCTGAACATTTTTGCACCACGGCGTCTTATAAATCTACCAAGAGTATACAAGGGCTTCTCCAGTCGGAAGCTTCGGGCGGGTTTGGGATGGGATCTCGGGAGGGGCACGGTCTGGTGTTGGACTTCTTGGTCATGTCATGTGACATCGGTGATAGCACGGGGGAGGGAGAGCAGATATGAGCAGATACGATTTTAAATGAGATCAGTAGTGGATACTGCATGTGTAAGTTATTTGGAAGCTGGAAATTCCCATTTAAACAATTGTTAATAATTATAGCTGTTATTATTTTCCTAGTCGGCAAGTAGAGTTCTTTTTAGGTCGAGGTATCAGCGGAAATGCTTTATTTCATTTTCTCATGAAAACACTGTTTTGAGATCAGATTCCTGGTCATTCTGCCATCTGCCAGCCACAACAGCATGGGTGAAATGGCAACAGCAAACGTTCCCGGCTCCATACAACCACACGCTGGGGAGGGAGGCCAAGTGGGGAGCAGCATGGTTTCCCAGGGTTCCCGGCGTGCTGTCCTGCGGACCGCCTGGAGCTTGGGGTGGCTAACGTCATTCTCAATTTGGCCGTTTTCAGTGTTCTCCCGGGAAAGTACCTGGAGGAGATCGCCACGCAGATTCGCGTGCACAGTATCAACGCGCTGCTGATCATTGGTGGATTTGAGGTACGTTCATTAGTGTTCCCCTCCTAACCCGCTTGTCAGTCTTGCAGGTGTGAGCCGCGCCCTGTGTTGGCTAAACATTAAGCTACGTGTTTGCTAGGGGCCACGGTCTGAGGTGACAGGTTCCCAGGCCCAGCTGCCACTGCAGAATTGTAGAATGGAAGAATAGCAGGTGGTAAGACATGGCCTACAAGTGATCCAGTTCCAATAAAGCAACTTAACCGAGAAGCAAAAGCTTGACCCCTGAACTGGGACTCACCTATTCAGTGAGCTCTTGATGAATTTCAGGTCTCTGGAGTAATTCTGTCTCTCGAATTCAGAGTCCAGTGGCTACTCAGAGGGTAAGGTAGTTATACCTATAATTTTGTTTAAAATCACATGCTGGACTGTAGACACTATTTTTTTTTTTTTCTATTCATTGAAGATTAGTCCCATGGCAACCTTTCTGCTTACTTTTAGAAAAAGTAAGAGCCTGCTGGGCATGGTGGCTCATGCCCATAATCCCAACACTTTGGGAGGCCAAGGCAGGCAGATCACTTGAGGTCAGGATACCAGCCCGGCCAACATGGAGAAACCCTGTCTCTACTAAAAATGCAAAAATTAGCTGGGCTTGATGGCAGGCGCCTGTAATCCCGGCTACCAGGGAGGCTGAGGTAGGAGAATCGCTTGAACCCGGGAGGCAGAGGTTGCAGTGAGCTGAGATTGCACCACTGCACTCCAGCCTGAGTGATGGTGAGACTCAGTCTCAGAAAAAAAGTAAGAACCTCAGAAAGCAGACTCTGCCCCATGCATGAGAAGGTTAGTCTTCTAACTGATCGTGTCCTGCTCCCTTTGTGCCTAGAACCTGCTGATCCTCGTGTGTGGTCTTAATGCGACTTTGTTGATCTTGTAGTGGCTTCACACCACCCCAGTGTGCTCCCTGTGTGCTGTGCTGGAGGCTCTCCCAGCAAGACCCGCCTCCCCCGCTTCCCTCTCGCCCCACAATTCCCACGCTTGTCTGACAGGCCTACCTGGGACTCCTGGAGCTGTCAGCCGCCCGGGAGAAGCACGAGGAATTCTGTGTCCCCATGGTCATGGTTCCCGCCACTGTGTCCAACAATGTGCCCGGTTCCGATTTCAGCATCGGGGCAGACACAGCTCTGAATACTATCACCGACGTAAGTCTGTGCATGCACCACGAGGCTGGCGCTGGCTGATGCTAACCCCAGGGCCCCAGCCCTTTTTATCTACCAGTGTGCTAGAAACAGCCTTTTACAAATACCCTGAATGCCGGGTGTGGTGGCTTTACACCTGTAATCCCAGCACTTTGGGAGGCTGAGGCAGGTGAATCACAAGGTCAGGAGTTCGAGACCAGCCTGACCAACAAGGTGGAACCCTGTCTCTACTAAAAATACAAAAAAAATTAGCTGGGCATGGTGGCTCAAGCCTGTAGTCCTAGCTACTCAGGAAGCTGAGGCAGGAGAGTCACTTGAATCCAGGAGGCAGAGGTTGCAGTGAGCCGAGATCATACCACTGCACTGCAGCCTGATGACAGAGCAAGACTCCGTCTCAAAAAAATACATACAAATAATCTGAATGAGAGCTTCTCATTCTTTTTTTCCCACCTAGAAAAGGATCTTTTCTAGACTGAAAATGTTTGATCTCATTCCCAAAAGCTTTACCACCTCTTCTTCTGTGTGGCCACCAGGGGCATGTAGTGTGGCTGAGACTCAGGGAGTGCCCGTGAGCACCTGCAGCCCCGAGGAGCACTGGGTGCTGTCTCCGGAGATGGCCCAGCATTAAAACTTGCTCTGCATTTTGTGTGTTTCTGTGCTGGGCCTAAATTTCCTTTGTGCTTCCAATACCTGCTGTGATGAACCCCTGCCTTGATGCTGAGGGTAGAAATGGAACTGAATATTTTATAATTTTATTCATTGTCCTGAATGCATGGTTGCATTTTACCTCTTTGATCTTGGCTGTTGACCTCACTTTCCCCTTTATAAATTGAGGATGTTAAATTACATCTAAGGCAGTATTGGGACTAGTTTAGTTGGTTTTCTCTTTCTTTTCTTTTCTTTTTTCTTTTCTTTCTTTTCTGCCAAGAAATGATATTAAAACAGAAATATATAATTTTTTTTTTTTTTTTTTGATGTTTTTTTTTCTAACTTTTTTTCTTTTTTTTTTTCAAGAAATGATATTAAAACAGAAATATATAATTTTTTTTTTTTTTTT
>NW_016107898.1:919285-922972 GCF_001604975.1 Cebus imitator
TCCCTCCCCGCCACCTTTCTTTCTTTCTTTTGCACAGGGTCTGACACTGTCACCCAGGCTTGAGTGCAGTGGTGTGATCTCAGCTCACTGCACCCTCAACCTCCTGGGCTCAGGTGATCCTCCTACCTCAGTCTTCCAAGTACCTGGGACCACAGGTGTGTGCCACCATGCCAGGCTAAAAGAAATATACCCCTATTACCATGTTTGTGAGTCACACTTAGTAATTCATGTGTGAGTTTGAAGATCTATATCTAACAAAGAAAGCATTTCGTTTTTTAAAAATTTGATGTCTGAAATTTCTCAGCATGTCTCAAGTATTTTCTTGTGAGACTTGGGTTTGCATGAATATTTTTCAAAGTTCTTTTTTTCTGAAACCTTTGGCATGAAACTTATTTCTAGCACTGGTAAATAAAAAACTAAGCTTTTAAAATACAACTCACATGGTAAGTAATGCTTAGCACTCATTTCTTGCTTTTCTGAGCATCTTAAACTTTCTTCACTTTCTTTATGAAAGAAAGTTGCCCAGGGCTTCCTGTATTCACTGGCTTTGGGGGCCACTTTCACCCTCTTTTTTGCAGTCACTAATCTTTGACCTAGACATGGCTTCTGCTCTCCTGGTGATGGGTCGCGCGGTTTGCTGCTACCGGGCCAGCCCAGCTCTGGGCTGACCTTCCTGCTGTGAATGTGAAGATGAGCATCTTTCACAGGGTGGATTCCATCATTGCTTCTGCTGCTTTTTTTTACCGGTCTTAGCTAGATTTTTGGGTCTGTGAAAGTTGAGTGTGTAATGCGAGGGATGGAAGCGTCCTTTTTCCCTAATTGTTACCTAATTGGAACTTGCCCAAAGAGGATGGGTGGAGAATTTGAGAGCTGTCGCTGCATTTAGTGGGCAGATCTGAAGATGGAGGACAAGCCTGGTGTTGACCTCCCTGTGACTTTTTATTTCCAAGTTTATTTCCACACAAAGCATAGATCCTTGTGATATGTGATGGGTACTTTCAGGCATGAAGAAAACAATGTCTTTTTAATTCCAGAGTCCTCTGCTGTAAATAACTTTTTTTTAGATTATAAATATATAACAAATGTGTAGGGTCAAAATTTGAAAACTAAAGTATCTGGGGCAAAAACACCCCAAAAAGGATGGGTCCCCCCCACTCTTACTTTTCTTAGAGGGATTGTGGGATTGATTTTTTTATTCAATTTTTTTAAAAATTCGGTTGTTCATTCAAGTTTCTCAAAGCTAGGCTAAACAGTTTTTTTTGTTGTTGTTGTTGTTTTTTTTTTTTGGAGACAGGGCCTCACTCTATTTCCCAGGCTGGAGTGCTGTGGCACAATCATGATTCAGTGCAGCCTCCACCTCCCAGGCTCAGGTGATCCTCCCACCTCAGCCTCCTGAGTGGCTGGGACTAAAGGTGCGTGCCACCATGCCCAGCTAGTCTTTTGTATTCGTGTAGAGACAGCCTCCCTGTGTTGCCCAGGCTGGTCTCAGACTCTGGTTCAAGCAGTCCTCCTATCCTGGCCTCTCAAAGCACTGGGGTTTCGGCGATGAGCTACCGTGCTGGGCCTTGAGTTAAATGATTACAGTGTCTGAGAAAGAACCGGAGCGTGTGGTTCATTGAGCCTCCTGTCCGCTGGGCACGGCCACCTTGGTAAGTGCGTGCGTGCGTCCTCGGTCCGGTCTGATGCTCAGCTCCCGGGAGCGAGGCTGTCTTGAGGGTGCTGTGGTTCTAATCTCATGATGAG
Organism: Cebus imitator; assembly: GCF_001604975.1. NCBI lineage: Eukaryota > Metazoa > Chordata > Mammalia > Primates > Cebidae > Cebus > Cebus imitator. Next base: position 921,029 of record NW_016107898.1, read on the forward strand.
CACGTGACGCCGGCTGGCTGAGGTCACCTTGGCAAAGGCTGCAGCCGCTTGGGAGCTGGGGCAGGGGAGAGAAAGCCGCTGAGGGTCCCTCTGTGGACCCTGAAGGGAGGGGGTGGAGATGAGAACACAGCGGCTGTCTTCTCCAGAGCCCTGTTTACTGATGGCCAAACGGGGTAGATCCTGAGAAGGCTTGGACTTAGGTCTGAACTGGGCTCTTGACCGTAGAAGAACAGCAGCTGGTGGTGTCCTCAGGAAGCGAAGGCGTGAGGCGACTCGACCTGGGTCACTGTCCTAAAGCCGTCAGAGGCTGAGGACGCCTGGGAGTGAGCATCTGTTCCCTGTCCAGCCACACCCTCTGTTACCGGTGACTCACTGTGGCCCTGGGCATTTAGGTTTGAGGTCTACAGATGGCCCCAGTATCCAACGGATCCATTTGTTCACAAAATTTGGGGATCCTCAACAGGGGTAATTTTGCCCCAGGGGATGTTCACCAAGTCCAGGTTGGCTTCTGGTTAGAACCGAGAGAAGGGAGGCCCTTAGCATCTGGGGCTGGAGCCCAGGGACGCTGCGGAACCTCCCTCCCAGCACAGGGGCGTGGGCTCCTAACGGGAGTCCAGCTCGGGGCGCCGCCGTGTTGCGCTTCAGAAGCCCCGGGCGCGTCTGTGTGGTGAAGCCGTCGTCTTTGGTCACATGTGTCCTCGTCCTCACTCGTGAGTTCCTTCTTGCCAGCATCGATGCTTAGCTTACAGACGTTGCCCTCAGAATATCTGCTGTGCTGGTGACACTTCCGGGCAGAACAGAATTAACGAAATCCTTTGGAGCAAAATTCTCAGGATATGGCCGCAGGGCTTTCAGCGGGACTCCTTTCCTTTCACTCCTTAATGATGCCGCGTTACGTGTCCCGTAAGCTTGATCATGTCCTGTCAGAAACACAGTGAGCTGGGTGCCACGCCGCTGTCAGGTGCGCGAAGGTGGTGGTGACCACAGCCCTGCGGGTGATTCCTTGTAACGGTGGCCGCCCCACGGACCCAGCGGCCTGGCTGTGCTTGCTCTGGAGACAGTCATGTTTCCTGGGCAGGGTTTCCCCCATCCTGAAGTTTCCCTCTCCTTTTTTGGAGACTGAAGGAAGGAAAAGAGGAGCAATAGGGAAGAGAGGAGAGAGGCTTTGCAGCGACACGGCCATCCCTGCAGATTTCAATGTGGAGTTAAGGTGCTGGTACCCCCGCCCGCCCTCCTGTGTGCCTAGGCCCCTCCTGGCTTCCAGCAAGGGCTTCTCTGAGAAGCAGCCAGTCCCCCGCAGCTGGTGTTGGTCACTGCTGAGCTAGGGTGTTCCACAGTAAGTGAGCAACGTCGCCAGTCTGAAAAGCTTGAGGAGACCCCCAAATGGTGGTGCTGATGGGGCCATATCCCGCTCACCAGACCAGTGAATGTTCCCCATTGTGTGTTTCTGGCTGGGGAGCAGGCTGGCATTTGGAGTGAAGTCCTGCAAAAACTGGCCTGGCCAGAGCCTGCAAAGCAGACCCTGTACAGAGAGCAGCCCGGGGGCTGGGCACGTGCTGGGCCTGGGCGGACGCGGAGGCCGTGCCATGGGGCGTGGGGGACCCTGCTCCCAGCTCACCTCCTGGTCGCCCAGCACTGACCCACCCACCCTGCCTGCCCTCCCACCCACTGTGTGGTGAACTCACCTGCCAGAGGTCGCCTGCTGTCCGAAGCCCTCGGCCCTCACAGGCTCCAGGCCTTGGGATGTTTTGGATTGCCCGAGAGCTGCAGAGCTGGGTCGCTGTCCAGCCCTCTCGGGGAGGCGTGGGTCCCGCCCTTCATCCCAACAGATGCACTTCTGCAGCAGACAGGATGGTCACAGCAGGAGGGACGTGGTTCTGCAGTAGACGTGGGGATGGTCACAGCAGGGGGGACGTGGTTCTGCAGTAGACGTGGGGATGGTCA
>NW_016107898.1:923512-939154 GCF_001604975.1 Cebus imitator
CACAGCAGGGGGGACGTGGTTCTGCAGTAGGCGTGGGGATGGTCACAGCGGGAGGGACGTGGTTCTGCAGTAGACGTGGGGATGGTCACAGCAGGAGGGACACGGCCAAGGCCATCAGTAGTTGGCTTTGCCACCAAGTGGATGAGAACACCCGGCTGCTGTGTGGGGGCGCCTGGAGGTGGGAATAGTGGATGCGAGGACCCGTCTGGCTGTTCCCGTGGTTAACACTGAGGTAGAGTTGGAAAAAACCGTGGCACGGGCTGGAGAACCGCTCCCCTTTCCGACATCAGAGCCCGTTTCCCAGCGGTACCCCAGACGGACTGGGGTTCTCGCTCGCCTGTGCGGCTTTGTGGGCTTTGTGCACGGCTGGCCCAGGGCAGGAAATGGTCGCTCCCCTGCAGAGAGCAGAGATGCGGGTGTGGGGCCAAGCTCGGCCCAGCGGTGATCAGCTGCATGCCTTCTTCCCTGCCTGCGTGGGGGCCCGCCTCTGCGTGTCAGGTGGTCCCTACAGCCGTGGGCCTGTCCCACTGACCCTCACCCGCCTAGCCATAGGACTGGCTTTGCATTTAAACATCCCAACTGCCCTGGCCTCCCTCACCTACGCTGAGATGCCAAGAGCTGGGCTGTCCCGCCTGCCACCTGCTCCACTGCCTGCCTGGCACCCACCCCACTGTACTACCTCCTTGCATGAGGACATGGGCTGTGCCCAGGTGGCCACGTGTCACAGAGGCCTGTCCTGCTCCTGCACGGCCTCCAGAGCTCCCCTTGGCCCCTTGACCCGCATGAACCAGCATCCCCTGGCAACTCAGCCCCTCCTGTCCCTTTCTGGACCTCAGCACAGGTCCTGGGGCTGGCAGGAAAGTGCCCGGCACCCGCCCCCCGCTGCCCCGCTAACAACCGCTTGGCCCTGCTGCTTCAGGGTTACAACAGCATGTGCGACATGGCCGAGGCACGAAGCCGCCACCAGGAGCTTTGCATTCCCCTGTGTTTGGTGCCGGCCACCATTAGCAACAATGTCCCAGGCACGGAAATCAGCCTGGGCGCCGACACGGGCCTGAACGCCCTGGTTCAGGTAAGAGCACCTGTTCCTCCCGCTGCTCAGTTATGCTAACGAGGCGTTTCTTCTGCACCAATGAGCCAGATTTATTATTACTCTTTCTTCACCCCCGTTAGCTTGACTTCTGTGATATGGGCCATAACAGGGTAAATTTTTTAGCTTCCATCTCTTAGGGAGAGCTTGTCTTTACTGATTAAAAGTGAGATGACAGATCCCATCCTTGGGATGGTATTTCTATCCCACCTCGGCTAGGGGAGCCTCGGGTGCCGTTTCTTGGGTGCTGCCTCTCTTGCCCAAGCTGAGTAGCAAGGCTTTCAGGGCCGGGCATGGTGGGAGCATGCAGGAAGGGTCGTGGGTGCCCGCTAAGTCCGAGCTCCAGGGCAGAGCCGTGCCCACTGGGGCCGCTGCCTGGAAACACAGCCTTCCTGGTGAGACCAGAGACTCTAGGAGCTGAAATCACATTTGTTCTCTGCTTTTTGGCTAAGATCAAATGTGACAGCTGAAATCACATCCTCCTCCCACCCCCGGGCAGGCGGTTTCACCAATGTGTGCTTTGTGGGGGGTGGGCCCTGGGTCCACCCGGGTGTGGTGCTGACAGCTGCGTGGTGGCCCTGCGTCCACCCGGGTGTGGTGCTGACAGCTGCGTGGTGGCGCCGCACTGACCCGCTCTGTGGCCGTGTGCTAGACGTGAGGACCTGTGGTAGTTCACGGATCTTTGCTGCAGAGAGGGTCCTCGCTCAGCTGCCGACAGGACGGTGCCCATGCATGTGGGGATCACATCAGTGACTCAGCTGCCCGGTGCCTCCCGGACAGCAGCCGCGGCCTCTACCTTAGATCCTCACGTCCAGGCCAGCGCCGGGGTTTGCAGTGAAAACTCCCAGTCCTGTTAGAGACTCCTTTGTTCAGCTTGGCACAGAACCTTGAAAAACAGCAGTTCTGTTCCAGGTTCTTCCTTGGCAGCTGAGTTCCTGTACAGGGAAGGGAATGGAGAGGCCGTGAGGCTGGCTGCAGCCGCCCGTGCCTCTGAGCCTCAGCCTCCTACTGCAGCTGAGGGGTGCGTCTTGGCCATCTGCTCCGTGGGCTTCTCCCAGTGCTGTGGTGGCCTTGCAGAGGCTGGCCCGGTTCGTTCCCAGGACTTCCTTGGGTCCCACACTTGACCCCTGTGGAGAAAATGTTGTTAGGGTTGGGGCATCACTGGCTTTGCTCTCCTTTAGCACCTTGTAGACGCCCACGCACGCCTCCACCCTCACGCCCCGCACGTGACGTGGTACTGCCTGAGCCAGCGGCTGCACCTTGCTGTGGGTTCCTTTCTGTGGCAGGGACGGGCCCGCCACTCCCTGCCCCATCTGGCCACTGATTTCAGCAGCGGCTCAGCTGCATGAGGGACACCCTCATAGGAAAACTGGCTCCCTGCAGATTCACAGAGCAAGGTGGTCCCCACAGGGAAGGCAGTGGCTTTTTTCTACCTTAACGCTGTAGCAAACGCCACCTTATCTTTTACCAATAATTTATACACCATGGAGCAAAGTGCTGGTGAGGTTTGAACTGTAGCCTGGGGCCCTCCCTCCCGTGGGAATTTCCTAGCAGGATGGCCTGTGTGCCCTTGCAGGGGGTGGTGTCTGCCGGGCACATCCATCGTGCAGTGAGGATGGCTGGGGCATGGGCTCTGCCCGACGGGTCCCACTCGCAGCTGCTGTCCAGGTGCTAGGCCCAGGACACAGCCCTCTGCCATCCTTCCTCCCACCCTGAGGCTGAGGGGGCACCTCCGGGTGACACTGATGGCTGGCAGGGCCACGCTAAGGCTCAGCCTTCTTGTCAGTGCTACTTTGAATAATTGCCTGAGGCAAGGCCGGAGTGACTTGCTATTTTTAGAAGCTAATTCTGGCTTCAGATACCATCTAGGTAATGAGAGACTTCAGGAAAGGTGTATCTAAGCTCCAGCAAAGGCTGCCTCTTCCGTCCCAGCTGTCAAGGAGTGCAGGGTCGGGGCGTAGCCCAGGCAGCAGGGCGGTGCTGCTCAACACCCTGGTTGGCCGTAGGCTGACAGGACCAGAGCTCATGCGTGCGGGCACAAATCAGCCTCATGGGAGAGCTGCTTTGTCTGCAGAATTATTTTGCCATTAAGCGGTTGATGTCGTTCTTTGAAGGAACGACAATAATTCCCCACCTCAGGGTGGGCTGCAGGGAAAGACTGATTCAGTTGGAAAAAAAAACCCTTGAGGGCCGGGCATGGTGGCTCATGCCTGTAATCCCAGCACTTTGGGAGGCTGAGGCGGGCAGATCACGAGCTCAGGAGTTCAAGACCAACCTGATCAACATGGTGAAACCCCGTCTCTACTAAAAATACAAAGATTAGCCGGGCATAGTGGTACACGCCTGTAATCCTAGCTGCTCGGGAGGCTGAGGCAAGAGAATCGCTTGAACCCCAGGACGCAGAGGTTGCAGTGAGGAGATCACGCCACTGCACTCCAGCCTGGTGACAGAGCAAGACTCCATCTCAAAGAAAAACATGACCCATGAGGGTTTGTGCCTATGGGGGTCCTGACGTCCCACCCACGTTGTCCTTCCCATGCCCAGCATTCTCTAAAACAAAGGTCATGCAATGGGTTTTAAGTCAAGTCTGAGAGCCTTACGGCATCTTAAGTCTTAGATCACAAAGAGCGACCCAGTGCATGTGGAACAGAATTCCGCACTGGCCACGCGGGAAGGAGCCTTGATGGGTTTCTGTCCTCTGTCCCGCATAAGCACAGAGACGAATTCTTCCTTTTGCCTGTTTCTCTTCCCATCTCGGCCTCTACACATTGCAAAGCTGCCTGCCAACCAGAGCCCATGTTCAATTTTGAAAATACCAACCAATTATTTTGAGAGGAAAAGAATCTGCCAAAGAAACTGGGAGCACAGATAGGAACGATTTACTCAAGGCTGCACTTATTAACGAAAGAGCACTTTTCCGTTTCATCTGACGCACTCGAGTGGAAATTTCCCAATGGATGCTATGCTTTGGTGCACAGATGCTCATGTGGCTCCTAGTCTGAAGCCCATAGCTGCCTCTTCATGCCCTTACTCTTGGCTGAGTAACATAGAGCAGGCTAGGGAATCCTGCACGATCCACCCTTGGTCTGGATGGCTGGCAGGGGAATACTGCACTTAGGTCATTCAGCAACAAGCATTTCTTGAGCGCCTGCTGTCGGGGTGCGGCCGGGTGCGCTGCTGCTGGTGCTGCATATGAGCCCAGCCCACAGCTGCTGCCCCCATGGAATTTGCAGCTGAGTGAGGAAAAGCCTCCCAAGTCAAATAACCACACAGGTAGCTGCAGGGAGAGACACCAGGATGATGGAGAGAGGACATGGGGTGTCCCGAGAGCCCCTGACAGAGGGAACTTTGCGGACCTAGAAACCAGGTGGCGTTTTCCTGAGGAAATGACGTCTCTCTGGGTCAGAGCTGAGGAAGGTACCTGTGTCCCGTGGCCGCTGTGACACTGACCACACACCTGGGGCTGGAAACCATACTCGCTCTCCCACAGTTCTGGAGGCAGAAGCCATGGGCTGAGGCCAGAGAGTTTGCTCCAGGAGAGTCCCTTGTGGCCTGTTGGGGTGCCCAGAGCTGCAGGCCTGCACGCCTTGTTCCCTGGCACCGCCTCCTCCCCTGCGGGTGTGTACCACCCTGCTCCAGGGCCTGGGGGCCTTCTGCTTCTGTGTCCTTCATCTTCGGATGCAGGTGATGGCATCGAGGGCCCACCTGGGCAGTCCTCGGGAGTCACCTTTCTTACCGCATAGGGGAACATTCACAGGTTCCAGGGCTTAGGACCCGGATTCCTTTGGGGGCCGCCCTCCCCCCACCACTGTGCAGGAACGTGACGCACACAGCGGCCAGCACATGCAAAGGCCCTAGGAGGACCGGGTGCCAGGGGCAGGCGCCAGAAAGGCTTCATGTGTTCTTGAAGTGAGCAAAGGACTTTGCACAAAGCCAGAACAGGATCAGATTTGCGTTTTTATAGTTGGGTCTCAGTTCTGTGAACAGATTGGAGGGTCCCCCACCAAGGTGGGAGCCGAGGCCCAGCAGAAGCTTTGCAGTCCCAGGAGCGGGCGCTGCAGGCCGAGCTGGCGTGTGGGTGGGGAGGCGGCCAGTGCATTTCTCTGCTGTTTTTTTCCCCGCTGAGCTTGGGTCCTCATGGAGGGCAGATGGCAGACATCTCTGGGATCCGATGCCTGTGCATCCGGAAGACCTCCCCAAGCACCTGGGTCTAAGAACCACATCTGCCCTTGAGTAGAGTTTCCATAAACATAACATTCATAGATGGATGGAAGATGGACACCACTCTAACACCACAGGGAGCTTTTCAAAAGAAAATACAGTAGCACAGCAGTCCCCAGGTACACGCTGGAGAGGTGACACTCACTCCCTACCATCTCAGTTCTCACCTAATGGTGTCTGCGTCCGGTGAAAGCTGCTTCAGCAGAGACGGTCACAGAGCAGCGTGGAGTGAGCTGGCTTGTGGGGTTGTCTTTTCCATCCCCTTACGCAGGGCCTGGGAGAAGGGAGGGAGCGGCAGTTGGCCAGGCCCCTGCCATGGGTCATCAGGGTCATGTCCAGGTGGCTGCCACGGGGCGGCAGGGGGGAGCCTGGAGCACTGGAGCATGTTCACACCCACTGAGGGCACAACCTGACCGCTGCACACCCTTCACCTCTGTGATGCCAGGACTGCATGCTCAGGCGCGCTGGGGCACGTTGCTGTGTTCATTTGCGGGGGAGCTCTGGGGTGGTGGGCCCACCTGGCCCTGGACTGGAGTGACTCCTCTCTGCTCTGTGACCAGACATGCGACCGCATCAAGCAGTCAGCCAGCGGGACCAAGCGTCGTGTCTTCATCATCGAGACCATGGGGGGCTACTGCGGCTACCTGGCCAACATGGGAGGGCTGGCGGCCGGAGCCGACGCCGCCTACATTTTTGAAGAGCCCTTCGACATCAGGGATCTACAGGTATGGGATGGGGCTGGCCGGGGGGACCATACCCGTGGGACCCACTCAGTGCTGCTGAGTCATGTTTAGGATGGTTTCCTTTTTGAGGGGCATGCAGATGGAGGCGGCACTCCGCAGCGTCCAGGTGCCTTGACCGTGTTGGTGACGGTGGAGGCACGTGGTTGAGGACACGTTCTATCTGTGTGTGAAACACGAGCTTGTTCCTTTTGCCTACAAATAAGTGATATAGTCTGTGGAGTCATGTTCTGTCACTGTGTCACAATTTGAGAGACTCCACCATCACCACCCACGTAGGCAACTGGCTCTGAAGGTTCTGCAGCTTCTGTTAAATCCCGAGGCCTCCGACGCGGCGCCTGCCTCTAAAGTGACAGAGGCGGCCATGGTTTCTTGGCATCTGTGGCTCTTTTAGGGAAGGGTGGTTCAGCCATGACTCATTCCCCCACCCAGGCGTGGCCAGAGCCCTAGGAGGCGGCTACACCAAGGAAGGACTGGTGGGTGTCTGGGAGCCACGAGCCTCAGCACGCACAGCGTACGCCGTGGATGCGTGGAGAGGCCGGGCCGTGTCTGGGGAGCCCGAGCCTCAGCACACACAGTGTGCGCTGTGGGTGCATGGGGAGGCCTGGCCCGGTCCCTGTCGCTGACCCCAGGGTCTGCCCCTGCTTAGACGGCACAGCGGAATCCAGGCCTGGACTCTGCAATGTTCCAAGTTGCTAAACTCCATGCAAGAGGACAGGCCTTGGCAGATGAGACGCAATTTCAACAATTGTCTTTTGAAAAATTAGAAGGTTACCTGTTTCTGAGCCAAACAGATCAAGTAAAAAGGGCCTTGGTGTTGACACTAATTATGTGACACATGAATCACAAACCTCTTCCCCACGTGAAATGAAGTATTTGTGGTCATTCACTGCAACACGATGTTACAACAGTGGGTCCCATAAGGTTATAATGGAGCTGCCCCAGCCAGGTATAGTTTTTAATCTTCTACAAATTTTTTTTTTTTTTTTTTTGAGACGGAGTTTCGCTCTTGTTACCCAGGCTGGAGTGCAATGGCGCGATCTCGGCTCACCACAACCTCCGCCTCCTGGGTTCGGGCAATTCTCCTGCCTCAGCCTCCTGAGTAGCTGGGACTACAGGTACACACCACCATACCCAGCTAATTTTTTGTGTTTTTAGTAGAGACGGGGTTTCACCATGTTGACCAGGATGGTCTCGATCTCTTGACCTCGTGATCCACCCGCCTCGGCCTCCCAAAGTGCTGGGATTACAGGCTTGAGCCACCACGCCCAGCCAAAAAGCCATTTTTAACTGTGCTTTTCTACACCTAGACATGTTTAGATACACAAATCCTAGCCATTGTGTTACAACTGCAGTATTCAGCAGGCCCAGACATTTAGGTTTGCAGCCGGAACGGGCTGCCCGATAGCCCTGGCGGTGCAGCAGACTCTGCTCCTGGTTTGTCTAAGTTCGCTCTAGGATGTTTGCACAGGGATTAAGTCACCTAGCAGTGCATTTCTCAGGAAATATCCCTGTTATGTGACACAAGACTGGGTTTCAAAACTCTATCCAAAGGTCATGCCTCACCAGCACTTAGTGTGGCAAATGCTTAAGTAACTGACTTCTTTTTGAGACGGAATCCTGCTCTGTCGCCCAGGCGAGTGCAGGGCGGGATCCTGCTCTGTCGCCCAGGCTAGTGCAGGGCAGGACCCCGCTCTGTCGCCCAGGCGAGTGCAGGGCAGGACCCCGCTCTGTCGCCCAGGCGAGTGCAGGGCGGGACCCCGCTCTGTCGCCCAGGCTAGAGTGCAGGGTGGGATCCTGCTCTGTCGCCCAGGCTAGAGTGCAGGGCGTACAGTCTCAGCTCAGTGCAACCTCCACCTCCCTGGTTCAAATAATTCTCTTGCCTCAGCTTTCCAAGTAGCTGAGACTACAGGTGTGTGCCACCATACCTGGCTGATTTTTGTATTTTCAGTAGAGACGGGGTTTTAGCATGTTGGCCAGACTGGTCTCAAACTCCTGACCTCAGGTGATGTGCTTGCCTCGGCTCCCAACACGCTGGGATTACAGGCATGAGCCACTGGGCCTGGTGACAGATTTGAGTAGATGTAAAAATCCCCATTTTCTTAGGATGAGTCATGAGAAGACCACCTCCCAACGTGATCTGAAATAGAATGTTTTTACACTTTTCTCAAGACAACCTTCTTTTCCTTAAACAATCTGTGTACAAATGTGAGCCTGTGAAATTCTTCCTTGGGCCGAAACTGTTCATGAGGCTGTCATCTGAGAGTCCATAGAAAGGCCACAGGTGGTTATTTTCCTGAGAGCTCCGAGAGAACAGCATCCTGAAAAAAAGGGAGCGAGAGACATGAATGAGCGTTAGGCAAATGCACGGAATTCTTGTGTTAAGAGGGACGCTGTTGATTCTGGAAGGTGTTTCTAACCGCCCCCCGCCACCGCGAGGGCTGCTGGCTGCACCCAGTCCGCACTCATCACTGTGGATGTGCTCTCCCTGCCTGGGGAAGGTTCCCCAAGACCTGAGCCACGAGAGCCACAGCCGCCTCCAGCACACTGGGTCGGCACTTCTTGCTCTGCAGTGCCTGACACACAGTAGGTTCTTAGAAGTTTATTGTCTGATTAACACAATACCCTTTTCCAGTCCAACGTGGAGCACCTGACGGAGAAAATGAAGACCACCATCCAGAGGGGCCTTGTGCTCAGGTGAGTGAGACCAGGGCTGACCTCACCCACACCGCCACACCCTGGCTCCTAGGTTCCTCGGCTGTGACGCAGGCTGGAGGAGGGGTCATTTCTTTGCTGCCGATCCGGAAGACTCGTGGTGCCTTGCTCTAAATACTTGCCTGCCTTTAGACAACTAAAGGGTGATTTTAAACATGTATTGTTGCTTTGTAGTTTTATTGTTTTAGATAAGTCACAATCATTTCACTAATTAGCACCTGACATTAATGAAGGAAGGAGGAAATGCAGTCAGAGAATGTGTCCCAAGACCCCAGTGGGTGCCTGAGCCTGGGGCTAGTGCCTGCCCCCCGTATACACGAGGGTTCTTCCACATGATACCCAAGGCGGCTACTGAGTGACTCGGGCAGGAGGCACAGTCAGCGTGGAGACGGAGGACACCGGGAAGATTCATGTACTGGGTGGGACAGAGCAAGACAGCACGAGATTTCATCATACTACTCATAATGGCGTGCAGTTTAAAACTTGCATATTTATTTCTGGAGTTTTCCATTTAATATTTTTGGACTTTAGTGGAACACTTGACCATGGGAACTGAAAAAACTGCAGAAAGCAAAGCCTTGGACTGGAGGGACGATGTATAGTCACAGTAGGGCCAGGGGACACAGGAGGCCAGGCTGCCAGGGCCATCCCCCCACCAGCAGGGAGCTGCATGCCCAGTGCACGCTTAACAAATGGCTCCTTCCCACTCGTTTCAGAAATGAGAGCTGCAGCGAAAACTACACCACCGACTTCATTTACCAGCTCTATTCGGAAGAGGGCAAAGGGGTGTTTGACTGCAGGAAGAATGTGCTGGGCCATATGCAGCAGGTGAGCCCGAGACCCCAGTGAGGGGCCTGCAAAGCCACTGTCACGTCATTTTTACAAGCTTAATGTCTTATTTTAGCCATTTTTTGGGGGAAAACATGTATCTACAAGTAAATATCGAGATAAAAATCAGCTGAACTTTTTGAGATGGAGTCTCAGTCACCCAGGCTGGAGTGCAGTGGTGCAATCTTGGCTCACTGCAGCCTCCACTTTCCAGGTTCAAGCAATTCTCCTGCCTCAGCCTCCCAAGTAGCTGGGAGTACAGGCACTTGCCGCCATGCCCGGCTAGTTTTTGTATTTTTAGTAGAGATAGGGTTTCACCATGTTAGCGAGTCTGGTCTCGAACTCCTCACCTCAGGTGATTCACCTGCCTCGGTTTCCCAAAGTGCTGGGATTACAGGTGTGAGCCATCGTGCCCTGCCAATACATCTGAACTTTTAAGTCATGCCAACATCACCACTTTAGGATTCTTGTTTTTGTTTGTGAGGTTTGAATAATGGGATCTTAACTGTCAACTTTCATGTAAAGTGTGATACCCTCTTACTTGGAAATACTTATTCAAATTAAACACTTGAATAAATTAAAAATTGGAGCTTCCTAAGATTTAAAATGGATTATCAGACTTGAGTCTGTTAAAAAAAGAGAAATGACAACTTCTATTTCACAGAAACCATGTTTTTAAAGTAAACAGCAAAGTGTTACTGTGTAACTGCTATTTCATATAATTCTAACCACCAACAGGGTGGAGCACCTTCTCCATTTGATAGAAACTTTGGAACCAAAATCTCTGCCAGAGCTATGGAGTGGATCACCGCAAAGCTCAAGGAGGCCCGGGGCAGAGGTATGGGGGCTGGGGAGGGAAGCCACAGCCCACCTCGTATCTGAGTGTTGCAGTAGGATCAGCTTGGTCCTGATGTGTTCTTTTGTGCAGGCTTTTTGCTTTTGCTCTGGAGATCCTGAACATTTGCCAGCAATTTTTCCTCTAGTCCTGGGGTTCGCCTCATAGTTGAAGTGGGGCTATTTTTTGGATGTTTGGTAGGACAAGCTCCCTGTGAATCTATTCATTAAACTTCCAGTTTTGGTTGAGGACGACTTAACTGCTGAATGAATTTTTCATGTTTATAGAACTATGCATGTTTTTTCTTGAATCAGTTTTATAAGTTACGTATTCTAAGAAATCTTCAAAAAACATGACATTTTGTTTTGTTTGAGACAAAGTCTTGGTCTGTTGCCCAGGCTGGAGTGCAGTGGTATGATCTCTGCTCACTGCAACCGCTGCTTCCCAGGTTTGAGCAATTCTCCTGCCTCAGCCTAAGCAGCTGGAATTATAGGCACCCACCAATACGCCTGGCTCATTTTTGTATTTTTAGTAGAGATGGGGTTTCACCATGTTGGCCAGGCTGGTCTTGAATCGACCTTAGGTGATCCGCCTGCCTCGGCCTCCCAATGCTGGGAGTACAGGCATGAGCCCCTGCGCCTGGCCCCCACCCATTCCTGAGAATGGCTGTTTCTGCCAGCATCTTTCTCCCCCTCACCTCTCGGCATGCTTCATCAGTCATACCAGATGTGTGCTTTCATTAGGGCAAGCCATATCTCACTTCAGTGTCCACCTTAGGGAAATGACAGTCTACAAAAAACAATGATGTGAAGAGTTTCATGTTGTCTTTTTGAAGAACTGACTCTGGCTTCAATTCTTTCTATATCAACTTCCACTTTTTGGATTTTCTTTTTTACAGATTTATCTATGGATGTTTCTGTGTATATTCATGAGCATAACTTTCTTAATGTTTTCCTGTAATTTAAGCTAATTTCCCTATTCCGCTATTCAGTGAAAAATGTATTTACCTCCACTGGGAGAAAAAACAAAAGCTCCTTTCCAGGAAGCCCTCTCTGGGGTGGCTGAAGTACTAGTGAGGAGCAGGGAGGAAGCCGTCAGGGCGGTCCCCTCTCCTCCCCTAGCCCTGCAAGAGCAGAGCTGCGCAAACCCAGGGTGGACGCTACGGGCTGGTGTCAGTCTCTCCTGGGTTTCCAGTCCACTTTCACAGCGTGGTTCTGAGGAATCTCAATTCTCATCTTGCCCCAAGATTCTGCTCCCCCACCTGCCCAGGTGATAGGGTGTTATTAACATTTTTTTTTTTTAACTTTTATAGGAAAAAAATTTACCACCGATGATTCTGTTTGTGTGCTGGGAATAAGCAAAAGAAACGTCATTTTTCAACCTGTGGCAGAGCTGAAGAAAGAAACGGATTTTGAGTAAGTCCAGGTCTTAATGCCTTAGAGAACCCAACTGACCTGAGTGCAGGGCAGGGGAACGGCCGTCACTGTCAGCAACCCAGTCAGGGGTGTGAGAAAATGGCTTTTCTGAAGCTGAGTTAAATACTAGGTCTTTAGAAAGAGGGAAGAGTTTTTAGAAATATAAAAATGGTTTCATTTGACCTTGAAATCGGCTTTATCATCCAGTTGATTCTGCTGACCCTACAACCCCCGCCTTTCTGGTGAGACCGCGCAGGGCAGGCAGAGGCGTTTCCCAGGCACCTGCAGGCTCACTGCCGCCTCTGCTTCCCTCCCAGGCACAGGATTCCCAAAGAACAGTGGTGGCTGAAGCTGCGGCCCCTCATGAAGATCCTGGCCAAGTACAAGGCGAGCTACGACGTGTCGGACTCGGGCCAGCTGGAGCACGTGCAGCCCTGGAGCGTCTGACCCGGCCCTGCCTGCCTCTGCTGGCCGCACCACGGACCGTCCGCTTTTGTAACACTTAAGTTATTTATCAGCACTTTACTGCAAGTATTATTAATCCCTAATCAGCAAGCACCTGTCACTGCCCATGACCCCCTCAGAGCCAGTGCGTGCTGTCTGTGGACTGTGCCTCATGCTTCCAGATGTGCGTATTAGCAGAATTAAACGTTTGCCTACAACTCCAGCAGTCCTCCGTGTTAGTTTTTTAAGTAGGAGATTAAAAATTTTGCTCATCTTTGCCCACAAAACTGTAGCTGCCCAAAGACAGAGATTTTAAAGGGCTCACTGATCTATGCACAAGTCATAAAAGAACAAAGCTAGTAGTCTGACACATGGCGTTTCCATCCACAGCAGCAGGCCTCCACCCCAGGCTCCTGCACTCTTGAAAGTAAAATAAAACACAGGAAGCTTATCCACTCACCCTCTTGACTGCAATCCCAGTTGCGTATTAAAACCACCGAGGGAGGATGGCGGTTTAAAAATCTGATAGCCAGCTTCTCCAGGCCACGCCACGGTCGTCACTGGAACCTGGGTTGGAACTCTCCTAACTCTTGCCAGAGTAGACACAGCTGTTGGGGGGACAGCCCCCCTCATGTAGGGACAGCGTTTCTGCCTCTTAGATCTAGTCTGCAATAGATGACAGCTATGTGGAGTAGATGCCAAAAACACACTGTTGGGGAAATCAGAGCCCAAGGAAGAGCTGGCGCAGAGGCTTACCTTTCCGTGTCTGAGAAGACGGGGCAAGCACTTACCCCAACTCCCCTGCTCCTCAGAATGGTTTCCATCCGGCCGCCCCGCTGCACGCCCGTCTGTTAGGGGATGCTCCTGAGGTCCTCGGTGTGGCTGCGGTCCATAAATCAGCACAGGCAGGTGGGACAGCCGTGTGCAGCTTTTCACTTTACTCCTACATTTAATAAAGGCCCTAAATGCTACTTAAAATAATGATTCAAGCACAGTAAGTCAGAGTTGCCCTTTATTTTTAGATTCCTAAATAAATATTCTAGGGTTAATCAGGCAAAAGTCAGTCTTTCTGTCACCACAGAGCTAAAGTTCTACGTGGCACATATTTGCTGTTTCATGCATGATTATCTGAATGAATCTTCGTGGTCACTCTTAAGATAGATAGAGAAGTTTTTATCTGACTTGCCAGTCAATGGCTTTGGCAAAATTTTAAGAATGACATCATATCCTTGGAAAAAGCAGTAACATTTCTGCCTTTTCCAGTTCGGCTCAGAGGCTCATTTTCTCAGCGCCTGTGTGTGTAGCACACCTGAGCTCCTGCGCCGTCAAAAGCTCCACGGCTGCTCAACTGATGATCCAGGATGGGTCCTTGGCGATTTTTGCATTCTCTGGTCCAAGTATGGCCAGGCCATGTGTGCTCTTTCCCGTGCCAAGGTACCTGAGAGGAAGGCGTGGTCAGCGTGTGAAAGGGCGCGCGCAGGCCTCAAATCCCAGGCGCCGTCTCTCCTGCTCCCCACTCACCTGTCGCTCACGGCCAGGAGCTTGTCACGGCTGACGGCAAAGAGCTGCTCCCTGTGGGCCTGCTTCATATCATCTGAGAGGCCAGACAGGAAGTAGTCCATTCCTAGAAGACAAAGCACAGGCACCATGACGCTGCCGCCCATGCGCTGTGGGCTGTGCGCTCGGGTCCTGGAGGAGACGCGGACATCTCACTGTTACTTCATGTGAACGTATTTCAACCACGGGGACATGTCTAACAGACCAGAGATCACACCCCCACCTCCAGCTCCCACAAGCCATGCTGACCCTACCAACGCCTGCTTCTGCAGCATGGATGAAGTCAGGGCCACATGAGGCTGATGATGCTGTCAGCAGAAGTGGCTGTACAGAGTAACGTGGCCATGCCCATGTACCCCTTCTACGCTAATGAGCCAGGACCCTGGCGTGGGTTGGCCCCACTGGGCCTCAGCTCAGTAAAACTGAAATGACTGGAGGCACTTTTCTTGCCTGGATGTTGGGAAGAGTGTTTCAAGCCCCACGTTTAGGGTGGTAGACGTGGAAATCATCACAAGCAGGGACACGGATGGCAGAAGCTGTTGCGCCTGCCCATGCATGTGGGGACTCCGAAAACGGCAATGCCATCTGTGAGGCTGTGGGCTGAGATTTTCGCTGTTACACCCAGAATACCTTTGTCAGAAGGAGCGACAGGAGCATCTACGGTCGAGAAGACAGAAAGTTTGGCTTCGTCGATGTCTTGCTGTGTGAATTTTCCCGACTTAGCCCAGTCAACAGCCTTCCCAAAAGACTGGAGTGTCTCCATTGTATTTGGGTCCCTAGGAAACCCAGAGAAATAAACAGTCAAGCACTTTACCAGAGGACAAGTTAATCACAACCATCTGTCAACAGTTGAACATCTGTGTGAACAGCTCTATGTTACACATTACAGTCCAAACAGCCCACTGACAAATCGCTTAATTACTCTCAATGGAAATTTAAATCCGATCACATAAGTCATTCAACACGTTCTCCCTCTACTTAGACGAGGTCCATCTGCAGAACATTCTCCCCAGATTATTTAAATACACCCCTGTGACCTCATCAGGAGAGGAAAGTGGAGAGTCCAGGGTGGGGGCAGGTTGGGATTACAAAGAAATTACAGAAGACTCAAGTGGAAAAATTAAGCTAAGGTTGTCCGTTACTCTCCCTTAAGAAATACCCAGGATAGTCCAGGAATCAGCCTGAGGGGCCAATCCAGACTTCCGTCTGTGTAAGCGTTAAGAGTCCCACCCTCCCTCCACCCTGATTCAGAGCTGCAGAGGGGCTGTGTACTACTTCCCCATTCTTGTCTAGAAGTGTGGCTTCCAGCACAGCAACATGGCAAGAGGGAGAGCTCCTTAGAGTGGCAATGGCTGCCTATCTGCCTGCATGTCTGCCTGCCTCATCTACCTATGCATCCAGGAGCCAGGGTCTCACTCTGTCGCCCAGCCTGGCATGCAGTGGTACATCTTGGCTCACTGTAGCTTCAATCTCCCTGGGCTCAAGTGATCCTCCTGCCTTAGCCTCCTGTGGCTAGAACCACAGACACTTGCCACCAAGGCTGCCTAGCTTCTTATAGTGTTAGAATACATCTTCTCTTGGGCAGGAGAGTCACAGAAAATCAGGAATTTATTGTTTTAGAGTAACGGTGTTATGTTTATGAAGCTAACAGAACAGCATCCACATTAGGCACCTAAAACTGAAATAAGAACGCTCTGACCGCTGTATCGCAGCCCCAACAATGCTGAGTCCTATGGATACTATGTTCCCAAGTCAGGGCTGCCTCCTCCTCAGACAGTGCTGAGTCCTATGGATACT
>NW_016107898.1:939477-960033 GCF_001604975.1 Cebus imitator
CAGGGCTGCCTCCTCCTCAGACAGTGCTGAGTCCTATGGATACTGTGTTCCCAGGGCAGGGCTGCCTCCTCCACTGACAGTTCTGAGTCCTATGGATACTGTGTTCCCAGGTCAGGGCTGCCTCCTCCACTGACAGTGCTGAGCCCTATGGATACTATGTTCCCAGGTCAGGGCTGCATCCTCCACTGACAGTTCTGAGTCCTATGGATACTGTGTTCCCAGGTCAGGGCTGCATCCTCCACTGACAGTGCTGAGCCCTATGAATACTATGTTCCCAGGTCAGGGCTGCCTCCTCCTCAGACAGTGCTGAGTCCTATGGATATTATGGTTTTTATTTTTTTCTATATCTTTGTTAAAATTTACAAATTAAGTACAGCAAGGTATTAACAAAATTCAACAGTCATAATGTAATAAAAGGTATGGTGATGAGCTACTATTAACTAAAACAAGGGTTTTTTGAACATAAGCTCTTACCTGACAGTGTATCTGACCTATACGGCTACTGATGACCCACAGGCAGGTAGTGTAGACAGTGTGAGATTTCATCCCACTGCTT
This sequence comes from Cebus imitator, assembly GCF_001604975.1. Classification (NCBI taxonomy): domain Eukaryota; kingdom Metazoa; phylum Chordata; class Mammalia; order Primates; family Cebidae; genus Cebus; species Cebus imitator. Next base: position 940,034 of record NW_016107898.1, read on the forward strand.
CGAAGAATGGTGTCCCATTTAACACTGAGGAAGTATTTATGTCTGGAATTTTCCATCTAATATGTCCAGACTGAGGGTAATTGTGGGCACGAAAGTGTGGAAAGCAAAACCATGGATGGAGGCACTACTGAGTTCTGCTGAAATATGCTGGTTACAGCAAGCCCGGGTTGCTCAAGGAGAATGCTTCCTGTTTAGGCTGCTAGCCCTAATCCTTGTACCAGAAGGACATTGCTGCGTGTGGCTAAGTGCTCAACGAGCGAAAGGAAACAAACAGAACTGTTCTTTTTCTAAGGTTCACTGCAGTAGAAGAAAATGACAGATAATCCCAAGTAGAAGACTACAGATAAACCGATGTGTGCATCCAAATATGTGGAACAGAGGAAACCTCACCTGTAAGAGTAAAAGGTGAAAATCCCATTGTGGCTGAGTTTTGCACCTCCAGCATAAGCACCACCTTTTTCTCGAATTTCTGTATGCAGAAACTTGGCAGTCATCAAGCATGCAAGGATTTTGAGACTGAAATGGATTAGAAAATCCTGTTAAAAACATGTCTGATAAAAAAGCATGCAGTGAAATAATTATTGGAATAAGTGAAAATGAAAATAAACTCAATCTGTAAAGTAATGCCATATAAATCATGGTCCCATATTTTGGTCTTGTTTTTTACAAGATGGGGGTCTCGCTGTCTCCAGGCTGGAGTGCACTGGTGCAGTCACAGCTCACTGTAGCCTTGAACTCCTGGGCTCAAGGGATCCCCCCTCCCCAGCCTCCTCAGTAGCTGGGACTACAGGTATATGCCACCAAGCCTGGCTATTTTTACGTATTTTGTAGAGGCAGGGTCTAGTTTTGTTGCCCAGTCTGGTCTCAAACTCCTGGCGTCAAGCAATCTTTCTGCCTTGAAAGTGCTGGGATTACAGGCAAGAGATTTTTTTTTAATTACCAAAACTAAAAACCACAAGGAAGAACAATTTTCAAAGAGTTGGCTTAGATTACAGGGTTGAAGTGAGAGGTGGTGGGGAGGAAATCTGAACACTTCCAGCATCACACTGCTTCACTTGTTCCAATGTATACATGTCATTTTAAAATCTGATCAAGTAGAAAGAGGTTATTTCTACTGTAAAGGCAAATGTGCAAATGAACTTCTATTTAAATGCCTCACATTAGAATACGGAAAAAAAGGAAAGTTAAGTCAGAGTTTTGTAGGAATCCCTTAAGAAAACACACACACTCCGCTAAAGCACATTTCTAGCAGCGAAGCTGATTTCCTTTGCCTTCCACTGTGAATGGTAGTATCACACTCTAGATGACTCCAGAATGCATCCACCTTCGACAGAAGGCAGAGCCATGCCTGCCACTGCAGGGAAGTCAATGATGGTAGCATCTGCAGTAGACACAGGCTCCCCAAAGATGCCCATGGCAAGATCAGCCCCAGGTCCCTGCTTCTACTACACCTTTTCCCAAAGCAGATGAAGGGGGTCAAATAGGCCAGGTGGGAAATGGAGGAAGGAGTGGGCGTGTTCCCAGCGGCTGTGGTAGAAGTCACAACCATCTAGCGTGGGTCCACCAGGAGAAACCCGGCACCACTTGGGTGGCTGGGGCACCATCAGCTGAGAACAGCGAGGCTGGAGCCAGACCCTGGGGGAGGGAGCCCTGACGCACCAACAGGGACTGGCATTTCATCTGTCCATATGATACTCTTGAGAAGCTTCTATTAATTGTATATTACATTAAAAGCACATGCTCATTGTTGAAAGATTACAAAATACCAAAAGCCAGGAGAAAAACATCTATTAGCCTCTTCACAGTTTCCATGTTTTCGGTCTACATCTTCCTATTGGACGGCGCGAACAGGTATCACTATTCTGCTGGCACAGCAGACAGATATCTACCTTTTGCAAATACGGAAATAAACGGACAAAACAGCTGAGCCACTATCATCTTTTCTACAGATCTGAGAGCTCTTCTCTTTCTGGGCCCCCACTGCAGCCCCACGTTTCTTCCTGCCTGGCTCCTCCGCCCCTCCTGTGACACACATGTACCCTGAAGGCCCGGCTCCTTCTCCAGTCAGGACAGGCTGCACAGGCCTAGCCTGCCTTCCCCTTCTACCAGGCTCCCTCTTTGGTTTAGGCCCTCATGGGGGTAGCTGCCTGGGACAAAGACACAGGAAGTGAATTTCCGGGATATAAGATGCTTGCACATATCTGTGTCACACTCACACACCCAATTGACGGGTCCCCAAAGGTGCACGTCTGTGAGTCTGTCTTCCCGGTCTAGTCAGTTTCCCCAGATGGGATGAACACAGACATGGGGCAGCCACAGTTCAGAAGGGCCTGGAGGGGCCAGTCTGTGGGCTACAAATTCGCTCACTTCATGCCACTTTGAGAGCAGACCTGACCCTGACACTCAGCTGTGGCTTCAGCCCTTCAACCAAGGGCCTCCTTCCCTGAGCTTCTGACTTGGTGGGGAGATGAGGGAGGTGTACTCCTTAGAGCAACTGTGAGCTGGCCTCCAGCCCTGCCAGCTGCAGCACTCTGCAGCACCCCTGGTCTCTCCCCACTGCCCTGTCCCTCCGTGGCCCATGCCAGGCACCCCCACCCACCCACAGTCATGATCATGAGGTTCTCCGGCAGCCCCCACAGTTGCCTCCCACTCTTTCCTCCGTGGCTTCCTGTCTTAACCTGCCTTTGCTCTCGTTCCATGCATCTGTCTTCATGAAGGCTTAATCTGCCATGTGGATCAGAAATCAGCCTAAATTCACTCAGTTTTTACCTAGAGATGAGGTGAGTACATGGGGCATTTTGAAAGGAGTCTGTGTTTAGGGTCACAGATACCTGTTTTGTTTATAGGAATCCTCAAGAATAGAAACTGTTTATAAAGGTGACTGGCTCTAAAGCTGGGCCTTTGCTCACGAAGACTCTGCTGTTTAAGGAGGAGCGCTCAGAGACATGCAGCCCCTGGCCCAACACTCGCAGTTGGCGTGGACTTCCCACTAAAACACACCCTGCGAACTCCAACAGGCTTGACAAGCTGCTTCCATAAGGCTCAGGCCTGGGAGGGCCCGACCTCCACCCTCCTACCTGGCATGATCTGGGTCCGTGTAGGGGACAGTTCGGATGCATTCGCCCACGTAGTTCACTGGGAAGGGCATCAGGAAGTGGGTCTTCATCTGCCAGGGCTTGAAGGTGGGTTCCTGAGGGACAAGGTATAGTCAGAGGCTGTGCTGCCAGGCACTGCCCACAGCACTGGGACACAAGAGCAAGACACTGCAGTTATGTCACTTCAAACAATTTCTCACTGCAAAACATCAAGTCCTCCAATTCTGACATGATGCTTTACTGTTCAATTAAAAACATTTCCCTCCACACCGTTTCTATCACAGCTGATGCTCTGGGAATGTGTTAAATCACTCTACTCCACAAGGAACTGAACCAAACTGCATCAGAACCACGCTGAGGGAGGGGAAAAGATCTGTCAGGCTGCTCCACTGGTGTAGACTCAGCTCAGGAGCTATGTTCAAAGGAGGGTGAGCTGCCCAGGAGTAGACCACCCAGAGCAGCAGCCCTCACCTCCTCAGCACAGGAGGACGCACCCGCACCAGGGCCCTCACCTCCTCGGCACAGGAGGACGCACCCGCACCAGGGCCCTCACCTCCTCGGCACAGAAGGATGCACCCGCACCAGGGCCCTCACCTCCTCGGCACAGGAGGACGCACCCGCCCCAGGGCCCTCACCTCCTCGGCACAGGACACACCCACACCAGGGCCTTCGCTCAGCACAATCAAAGAGAAAAAGCTCAGGGTGGCAGTGACAAAGGACACACTGAACTCACAACTCTAGGGACATGCCGGCCCCACAGACAGGCAGACGGAGAGACGATCACCATCAGCGGCAGACACAGCCGTAGAGGGATGCACCCGACCACTGGGAAGCCAGATGGGCTGTGGTTCTTACCATGACCAGCTTCCTAATGATCTGGGAGCCGTTGCGAGCGTGGGCATCTCCATCAGAGCTGCTAGGCGCAGGTTTCTGAAAATCAAGTTCCCAAGAAAAATGAAAAATCCAAAACTCACCTGAAACAGGTAAGAAGGAACAGAGTTTATAGAACTCACAGAGCTAATAACAAGTGTTAGGGTGGATTTCAGTATTTTAAATAATAAATGCTATAAAGGAGAAAAATTTATCATTCATGGGTTACCATATGGAAAATTTTTTAAAAAGATAGAAAATAAAAATAGGCTGCGCATAGCGGCTCCTGTCAATGAGGTAGGAGGACTGCTTGAGTCCAGGGGTTTGAGACCAGCCTGGGCAACGCAGGGAGCCCCCATCTCAACAAAAACATTTAAAAATTAGCCAGTCATGGCGGTGCATGCCTGTGGCCCCAGCTACTTGGGAGGCCGAGGCTGGAGGATCACTTGAGCCCGGGAGGTCACCATGGCTAGGCTGCAGCTAGCTATAATGGCACCGCTGCACTCCAGCCTGGGTGACAGAGCGAGGCCCTGTCTCAAAAAATTAAAAACTAAAGAAAGAAATAAAGAGAATAATGAAATAAATGAAGAAAATTTTAAAATGAATTTTCAGATGGTCAAGAAAAAGGTGGCCTTGTTATACGGTGCAAAGAAAATAAGCTTCTTTCCTCCTTCTGCACTTTCTCGTCGTAAATCTGTCAAATCAAGAGGACATGTAAAGGGCAGGGAGACCATGCCCAGATAAGAACCAGGGACACAGACACCAACGGAGAAGGCGTCAGAAACATCCTCTGCAAAATCCACACTGTCAGCCTCCCCCACTGACATCCGTGAACTAGATTACAACCCTCTTTGTAAATTAATCAGATTTATTAAATTAGTTATCACCGACATAACTGTTCTACAGACAAATTCATGGATTCATGAGTCAAAGAAACAGCAGTGAAGCAGCCTTCTTCAGGCCACGGTTTTGGGCTGTTCCTATGCCAGAGTAACCCAACCGAAGTCTTTCTTCCTGTCAGACTACTTGCTGCAAGGCACAGAGTGAGTCCAGAATCTAAGGCTACACCGCAGGGTCTGAACTTACTTAACTGGGCCAACACTGGACTAGACACTTAATCCTCCTGAACCTCAGTCTCTTCACGTGCGTAATGAGAGATATGAACAACCACATGCTGGATTGTTCTGAGACCTGAGTTAATACATGTAAAACCCGAGAGCTGCCCCTGCCAGGCATGCACCAGGCGCCAGTGCCACCATCAGTGCATACCTCGACCACGTGTGGACGCACGGGCCTCCGTTCCTTCTTACTTCGACCAATGCTTCTAAGGAAGTTTTCTACCACTTTTTCTGTCTGAGCCATCTGCTGAGGAGTCGCATTCACTGAACACCTGTTTGAAAGTTATATATACATAAAACCATCGTTAGAAAAAATAGTTTTAGTAATTCATCACATTTTATATAAATAATTCAAAAATAAAAATGTTTTTTATAAAAAATACTTTCAAAGATGAAAAGGTGACAATATGGACAATATGCTCTAAAATATTTTAAAATAAGCTATACTGCATTTTAATGCTTTTGCTTTTTAAAAACAACTTAATATTAGCCAAATGCAGAAATAACACAGCCACCTTCCTGCTTTGTAGTGCTTCGAGTTACCAAGAAATTTCCACAGTTCAGTGTGTCAGCTAATAAAACTGTCCAGACACAGACAGCCTGAGCCTCTAAAGTCGTCTTCCAAAGGGCAAAGAAAATACAGAGATTAAGATCTGCTAACTATGCCTTCAGAATTACACTATTGAAACACTGACAACTTTTAAAATTACTGTCCAACAGTCATCAATTTGAAAATCTGAACTGGTTTTTAAAGCAGAAAACCATAAAACGCAAAAAATTACCACGCTTTCAAAGTTACATGAAAATAGAACTTTTCCAAATTCTGCAGAATTGCAGATACTATCATATAAAATCTACTTGAACTCTACAGTATATGACAAAGTGTGTATTGTTTCCTTCTGGCTGTAAATCCTAAACGTATTCTAAAGTAACAGCAGGTACCATTATATCAATACTAACTATATCCCAGGTACGTATGCTACCTTGTAGATACTTTTCCTTTTATTCCTCACAATAAACCTGCAAAGGAAAGTTTTATGGAGGAGGAAGCAGAAGGCTCAGGTGGGTCAGCTGCCCAGGACCGCCTGGGTGCAAGGTGAGTGCTGGCCATGCGCTGGAAGCCAGGCCTACCTGAGCCCAGCGCCCAGCGACCCCAACCACCAGGCCCCAGCTCTGGCCACCCACAGACCGCCCTGTACAATCTGCCAGGGATTCTCAAGACATGACTCGGGAAAGGCACCAGGACTCTCTGAAGAAGGATATGTTCTCAAGTACTGACGAATACCTCAATGTTACTGACAATACGATGCTGAAAATAAACAGTTCATCATGCTTCAACTTCAATCACGCTCACAAACCTGAGGGCATATCCTCAGAGCATCACGTGACTTTAGAAGAAACTGCACTTGTGCTCTGGTCCTGAGCAAGCTTACCTTCACAGATCTGCCGTTTACCAACCATTTGCTGTGGAAGCAATATAACTAAGTATTTGCCCTCAATCTATTTGCAGTTCTAGAACACAACTACCCTATGTTCTTTCCTATCTCCAACTTTTAATAAGCTTAAAATATTTTTTTCTTAGTTTACTAGAGCACTTGACTTCTACAATAAATTTTATAACCTATACCTCTACCAAGTACTCTATCTTGAAGTTCCTATAACAAGTGAAAAATACCTAAAAACTACACTTAATTATTTAAAAACAATCACAAACGTACCTCATATTATCACCATTTAATAGGTGCTTCTTGATACGCGGGAGCTTCCTCAGGATGGGTTTGATGTCTGTCATTTCTGCAATCCTCTTCATCAGCCGTACCTGAAACAGAGGAAGCTCACTCAGCCAGAGGCCACGAAAGACCACTCAGCGTGAGCCACGCACCCATGACATCAGAACTCTGTTTGAGCAGGGGTTATGTGTGTGAGTGTGCGGCTTGAGGGCTGGAACGGGGGTGCAGGAGTGGTATAAAGAGGAAGATGAGTTAAAACCAACCAACCAGGCCGGGCGCGGTGGCTCAAGCCTGTAATCCCAGCACTTTGGGAGGCCGAGGTGGGTGGATCACGAGGACAAGAGATTGAGACCATCCTGGTCAACATGGTGAAACCCCGTCTCTAATAAAAATACAAAAATTCAGCTGGGCATGGTGGCGTGTGCCTGTAATCCCAGCTACTCAGGAGGCTGAGGCAGGAGAATTGCCTGAACCCAGGAGGCGGAGGTTGCGGTGAGCCAAGATCACGCGCCATTGCACTCCAGCCTGGGTAACAAGAGCAAAACTCCATCTCAAAAAAAAAAAAAAAACAAAAACAAACAAACAAACAAACAAAAAAACCCCAACCAACCAATTTTTCCCTATATTTGGTCAGTTAGAAAGTTAGCATTTGAGACATTAATGTATTCCCAAAGAAATCAGCAACTCGGGAACATGTGGGTAAACCAGAGTCGCACAGGTTCCTTCCAGGCTTCCCACCTGATCCATCCCACTGAAGGCCTCCCGCAGGTCCCCTGCGGGCGTGAGGGTCCTGCCAGCCCTGATGGATGCGTACAGGTGTCCGGAGTCGGGAATTCCATTGGCAAGCTCCTGGGCGGTCATCTTCACCAGCACTTTGAAGTGCTCTTCTTCTTCAAAGCACGGGCTATGAAAAAAGGCAAAGAATAAATTCCTGGAGACCCTTTCATCATGCCCCTTCAATATCATGGACAGTTTATTAAGAATAAGTTTTCAGACTATTTCACCAACCAAAGAAATTTTCTAAGTCCATATGAATAACAAGTAAAACCACCTGGAAGTCAACAACCAATACAAGTAAAATTGTCTACTTTAAAGTACTTCAAACGAAGATGTCTGGCACAGCCCAAGAATGGACAACTCTTCAAATGCAGTTACTTGTTAAATATTTCACTCCATAGATGCATCATGTCTGGCAAGTTTCGATCCAGGCAGAGAGAGGAGAAAAGCACACCCTGAAACACAGAAAACACAGCGGAGGAATGGAATTAGGGGCGAACTGCACAGTAACAGAAAGCCACTGGAGAAAAACTTCACCACAGCCGTCATCTAACAGTGACAGGCTACCTGCTCGTAGGTGTCCATGTGTGAGTCGTCGGGGAGCACGTGGGGAGCAGCACTCATCCCTCCAGTCTTCAGTTCGATCTGCTGAGCCTGCTCCCGGTAGTCAAGAAGGCCGCAGCCCAGCCTGACAGAGGAGAGACACATCGTGCCGATTACAAGGAAATCTTGACAGAACCATTTTTAAAATTGTGCATCTTTAAATACAAGTTGCTTACATTAATTCAATAACTACAGCTCTCCCAACCTCTTTACATTTCGAAGGTCATAAAGCAGGAACACACTCTGGCCTTTGCCCTCAGGAGTTCACGTGCTCTCTCCCAGGGAGACACCAGCTTCTCATGCCTAAGAAGTCAGTGTCCAGGGGCACAAGACACTTTGGGAGGCCTGTTTCTGCACTCAAAACAACATTCTAAAATATGCATTTCCAGGCGTGATCGTCTAAGTAAATGTTTCATGAATACCCCCTACTCTCTTCGCCCACTCCCTGTGATACAAACTTCCTTCTCTCAAATGTCTGGTAGCCTAGCAGGGGAGTCCAAAGACTACACACTAAGTTTTTAAGAAAAGCATCTTCATCTCAGCACTCATGCTTTTGAAAGAAACATTCCTAGTGATACTGCTAATGCCAGAAGTCATTAACTTAGTCAAGGAACAACTGTAAGTGTTTTCTAAAGTGCTGCGAAAGGATGAGCAGTGGCCCTCTATTTAAAAAGAAAGCCAGGGGCCTTTCAAAACCCTGAAGACACTTTCCATCTGAGCAGATCCTCAACCAGGGTGCAGAAGGCATCACAGCCAGGTAGCTTTCTGCAGCATGAGGACAACTTCACTGTCACGAAGCGAAGACACCGGATGCTCACCAGGTTGGGCAACGGCCCCCGAAGCTGGCTGTAGGGTTCCCTGTCACCTGATTTTCCTGGATAGGAACGGAAGCCCACAGCCCTGTCTACTGCTTGTCCTGCAACCCTCAAGCTGGCAGAGCAGGGCAAAAGGACAAGTGGTGATGTGTGCACTCGGGTGTGTGTTTCCTGATCTGTGCACACACCACCTTGGGAGGACGCCAGCAATGCAGTCAGCTCGGAAGAGCAACGCAGACAGCAGGACATCCATCTGTCCCCAAGGCAGCCTCGGGCCACACTGCACACTGAACTACCCAAACTTTCAGATTAAACAATCATTCCTTGCCAAAGCGTAACAGATTAGTATGCTGAGACAGAGATCTATAAGCATCTCCTTATATTATGCCGGGGATTCATAAATATTTCAATGTACTATAGTAAGAAAATGTTACTTTCATAAAAACAAATTCTAAACCAACATACCGTACACTTTACTTACACATTAACACTGTTAAGTAGTGACTCACTGAAGGTAATTCCTACTGATGCATTACAACAATAGAGATATGCACACAAAGCAGATATTAGTAAGACACAAGGGCATGCTGCAACTCGTACTTGGTGAGGACGCTGCAGAAGAGGGGCACGTAGGGCCTCAGCTCCTCGGGGAGTGTGTTCAGGCTGCAGAAGGCCCGGAAATACACCACGCCATTGGTGGGCTGAGGGCAGTACTGAACAGGGATATCTCCAGCTAGGAAAACAAAAGGGATTTAATGTTTACTGCTGCCAGTATAATTTTAACCATATTTAATATTTAAAAAACAATGCTACTGCTTTTCAAGAATGGAAATTCAAGACTTAGAGTTTATATAAATTTCCCTGTTGCATTTTCATGATTACATCCGGAATTGTCTTCAATAGTAGAGCAACCTGCGCTCTCCGAGGAATGGGAATGGAAGGACAGAGCCACGGCCTGCTGGTCTCATAACTGTGAGTTCCGGCAGGTGCGCCCGCCTCTCTCCACCCCACCTTCCTTACCCAACCTCTCCCCAACAACCACAGAGAACTCCAACCAGGTCCCCTCAATGGCCCCTGGGCCCACATCACACCCGTCCTCAGCACTGCTCATCTTCCCCAACAGGCCCTGCCACCCGAGGGCTCCAAACAAGGCTCCTGGTGCCACCCCCCCACTCCTCCTGACCTCTTGAGGGAAGGGCTGAGCATTCAGCTTTGTATGTTCCTACCTAGCAGAGTGCCCCAGACCAGCAGAGACACCAAGGCATGAACAGATGTCTCATTTACTGTCACTCATTGTTTTAGTGAACACTTAATGAGATTCAGGACATAAAAACTGCAGGGGTTAATAGATCAGAGGAATGTTTGCCTCGATTCTCACAAGTGCACACACACACAAAAAGAAATCAGACGGAAGCACGGTGAGTGCTGCCAGAAGATAAAAATGGGTTGGAGACGCTTCACAGGACACAGGAATGCCCAGGGCGAAATCTCATCCCCATCTTTGAGACGCAAGTGACAGCCATGCTCCCCTCAGCTCAGTAACACCTGGCCACACCCACTGGCAAGCTCAGCATCAACACCGTCCCAGGTAAGGTTACCCTAGAGATGCCTCTCCTGCTACAAGCCAGGAGCCAGAGAGAAAGGAGGTGCCCTGAGAACTCAAAAGCAGTGACAGACACGGGGCAAAAATTACCATGAATGAAACGCACCACAGCAAGAAATGCCAGGACGAGGCAGGGGGTGCACCTGGCCTCCGAATCCCTTTCAGCTCCGCGCCCACTCTCTCGAGGCACTCTTGCCCCCCGACTTCCTCTCTATGTGGACGGCACGGTTAACAGTTGGGACAAGGGGCTCTGAGGATGCCTCTATTTTCAAAACTGCACTTAATACAGTCACAGCATAACCCAAATCCTCATGATTCTAGAAGCAGCGAATCAGAGTGCCCTAGCAAACCCACTCTCAGAAACACACACATAGGCTCTTACTGAGTGAAGGAGTCTATGGCCACTGAGAATTAGAAACTAGGTATAAGACATGCAGAGGCCGAGACTATGAGTGAGCAGGGAGCACCTCCAAGATGTGACTCTACTGCTGCTGTGAGGAGTGACATTTCACTCCACAAAGGAACCCCAGCCCCCATGAAAAGCAGTGTTCCCAAGGACCTGTCAGGACCACGTCCAGCTCCGTGGCAGGTATGGTGGGCTCGATATCTGAAACTTTCAACGCTGGCAGGCAAGAGGCATCCTGAGGTTTGCTTTGCCGCGTCCGTAATTCTAAACCTAAAAAAGAAACAAGAAAAAGGAACATTCAGGACCATAATGAAAAGGGCTGATGCAGCTTATCCCTTCTCTGCGTTATTTTACATCCAGAATGAGCCGTCCATGCCAAGTATGGGGAGTAAGTGAGCACTGTGGTTTGCAAAGCACCTCCTATTTCCAGGCTGACCAAACTGAGAGGCACTAATAACCTGCTTAGCGGGTAGCCCTCTCCCTAACTGGCATTCTTCTATTGCGGAACAATTCCGTCAGGGAGTGGTGGTTTGCTCAAGCTGCTTCCCCTGTACCCCTCTCCAGAGTTAACATTAAATAGATTCAACTTGTTTTTAGAGTTTTCAAACCATTTCTTGATGGACTGAAATTTAGTGATCTTTATACATATTTTCTTTTTGTTTTGAGACCGGGTCTGGCTCTGTCACCCAGGCTGGAGTGCAGTGGCATCATCTCGGCTCACTGCAGACTCTGCCTCCCGGGCCCAAGTGATCCTCCCGCCTCAGACTCCTGAATGAACGGCTGGGACTACAGGGCACACCACCGTACTTGGCTAATTTATGGTTTTATTTTTTGGTGTGTTTTTTTTTTTTTTTTAGAGATGAGGTTTTGCCATGTTGCCAAGGCTAGTCTCGAACTCCTGGACTCAAGTGATCCTCCCACTTCGGCCTCTCAAAGTGCTGGGATTTCGGGCATGAGCCACGGCACCTGGCCCCATACTTGTTTTCTATTGTTTCATTTTCACTAATTTCAACAAAAGACTTATAGGATCACATACATCACACAAATTACAGTGGTGCTTAGAAAGACACTTCCTGGGCCTGACAGCCCATTCATCAATGACGGAGTCAGCTCCTTCACGGGGGATGCCACTTAGCCACAGCCTACGAGGAAGAGCCACAAGACCCAGATGTGGTCTCAGCCCTGATGGCCGTCAGTGGAATGGCTTCCCAGTGCAACACCGTGCCAAGCAGATACACAAATGCATTATTCCACAACTCGCAGGGAGGGCTGTGCTGAGTTCCCGCTTTAACTCACAGTCCCACAGAGAACACTCCTGGTGTCTGATGGGCTGACCTCCCCCATGTTCCACTGCCACTTTCTGAAGTTCCCTGAGGGCGTGCTGAGCACTTAGAGAACGGGCCTTGGGGCACAGTGAGCAACTCAGCGGTGTTGTGCTCCACAGGTGCCCCACCGCAGGCTCCAGCTCTTCCGCCCACCTCTGGAGCTGCAACTGCCATCATCACCCCTGCTCCCGACAGCACAGAGCTCAGACTTTCTGGGCTTTGCAGGCCTTCCCCCTCCTGTTCACCATCTAACATCCTGAGTTTCCGCTTGGAGGTTTTCTAATCTATGGCTAGGCCACAAAGCTCCCTCCTCCCTCTTCTGTGACCTGGCTTCCCCCGGGGTCCTTGGGCCCACCTGCGCTAAAAGACGCTGCAGCTACCCTGACGCCCCAGTGCTCCTTCTCTGAACGCACTCACGGTCAGTGGGAAAAGCCTCCGGCACGTCCTCTTTTTCCTTGCAGCACATCACACACTCCCTGATGGCGGAGGCTTCACCCCTTCACAGGGCTTAAGACACACACTGAAGTATATAGTTTCCCATTCACCTTTCCTGCACTGCTGTCCTCTACTGACTGGCTTTTAATTCAGAATCCTAACACTGCCATGCACACTTTAAGACTTACTGACCTGAAATAACCATTAAATGCACCAGCACTGTGTCCTCCTTTAAAGGAGCTCTGGCGTGAATGTGCAAAGGGAAAATCTGCAGTATGAGCACTGCTCACTCACCTACTGGGCTGGACTGTAATATGCTGGGTTTTCTTAAAGCTCACCTCTGAGGCCAGGCCATGAATAGGAAGTAATTTAGGAAACGTACAATCTGCTGCCTATTCATGGATTTATCACATGTGCTCACAAACAACTTCAATTAATAGTGGGAAGATTGGAGCTTGTCAATTATCACAAAACAGAGTTCAATAAGGGGGAAAAAGACTTTAAGGTTAAAAAAAAAAAAACAACAGAGCTTAAAATAGTTGTCTCTAAACAAGAATTCAAATGCAAAGAACAGGTTACAAATTGACATTAATTTTTCTTTTACCGCATTATGTCACTTCAAAATTGGCAAGATCAAAATGGAATCACTTATCTTCCACCTAACGTCCACTCTTACCTCCTGACAAGCCTGACAATTTCTCACATAACCCCAATCCAACGAGCTTTTTTGGCAGGAAAAGTGCATCTGTGTATGTGTTGCATATATTTTTAAAAGGCGTTATTAATACGTAACCTACAAGCATTAATATTCACAATTGTAAACCTGTAATTCAGTGAGTTCTGACAAACGTGGCAAGTTATGAAGCCACCACATCAGAGTGCCGAGCCTGTGTGGCACCTCCCAAACTCTCCCACACTCCACAGTCAACCACATCCCGACTCCAGGCCTCAGCAACTTCTCATGTCTCTGTCCCTGAGGCCTGGCCACGTCCAAGGCTTCCCGTAGTCAGTATGTCATCTTGCGCCTGGCTCACTTCCCTTTGCGGAAAGCTTTCAAGAGGCACCAGCACCAAGTGTGCATCACTGCTGTGTTCCTTTGCAGCAAGTGGCGTTTCTTTGTAAGGACGCACATGTTGATGGAAATCTGAGTTGTTTCAAGTTTTGTGCGGACACGTTTTCATTTCTCTTGAAGGAATGTCAGGAGCAGGGCTTCCTGGGTCCAGCGCATTGCCCGGCACTGTGGAAGGAGCGTTGGGAGCAGGGCTTCTGGGCTCATGCGTGTTGGTGGGCACTGAGAGAACTGTGACGCTGTTTCCTAGGTGGCCACACCAATTTGGTTCCTTTGGCAGCATGTGAGGGATCTCCTGCCTCTCAGGATTGACAATATTTGGTGCTGGCAATATTTTTTTAAATGCTAGTCATTCTAGTAGGTGTAAACGATCTATCACCGTAGTTTAAATCTGCATTTTTCTAAGAATTATGATATATTTCCCTAAGTAATGAGATTATTTTCCATGTAATGATTTATGTGCCTATTTGCCATTAGGATCTCTTAGGTGGTATCTGTCAAAATCTTTTGCCCATGTTTTAATTGGGTTGTGTGTTCTCATTACTGAATTCTTTGTTTTTCATATATTCTAAATATAGTCCTTTATCAGACACCACTTTTGCAAATGTTTCTTCCCAAGGGCAGAACTACCTCTGAGATCCACATGGCCCCTGCTCTCCTGCGGCGTCCTGCCTGCCTTAGCTCTGCCCGGCCACTCCCCCAGCTGCCGCCAACTCCACTCTCACTTTTCTCTTCACTCCAACCACCCCGGCCGAGGTCGTCACGTTGTGCTTAGGTTTCCAATTGCCTCTCAGAAGTTTTTGCTATTCAATTTCTCAATTTTTCTTCAAAACTATCCTGAATGAGGCTGTCGTTACACTGCTAATGGCAGTTCTCCTATCTCAATACATGAAGCACCAGCATACTCCCCATCCTCCACTCAGGCCCTCCCCAGGGTCTCTGGGCGGCCTGTCTCCCCCATACATGCTGTGCTCCCTCCATGCCCACCGCTCCACATTCCGAGTGGGCACACCATCCCCATGTGCCCCACGCCTGTCCCACAGAATCCTGCTGCTGCTTCGTGGCTGGCACACACGCTCTGTGCCTGAGACAGGCCTCTTCCAACACACAGCTCTCACTGTCCACACTGCACACAGGCCACGCCTTTTTTTTTTTTTTGAGACGGAGTTTCGCTCTTGTTACCCAGGCTTGAGTGCAATGGCGCGATCTCGGCTCACCGCAACCTCCGCCTCCTGGGTTCAGGCAATTCTCCTGCCCCAGCCTCCTGAGTCGCTGGGATTACAGGCACGCGCCACCATGCCCAGCTAATTTTTTGTATTTTTAGTAGAGACGGGGTTTCACCATGTTGACCAGGATGGTCTCAATCTCTTGACCTCGTGATCCACCCGCCTCGGCCTCCCACAGTGCTGGGATTACAGGCGTGAGCCACCGTGCCCGGCCTACAGGCCACGCCTTCTACACCAGGAACAGGCCTCTACCAACACACAGCTCTCACTGTCCACACTGCACACAGGCCACGCCCTCTATACTACGGACAGGCCTCTTCCAACACACAGCACCTAATAAATAAAAAGTATTTACAAAATATGTAAAATAAGTATGTCTTTTCAAGCTATTTCTTTTCAGTTATTCTTGCCTTTCCTACTGAACTATAAGGAGGATTTTCTGAGACTATCTGAACCCGCTGCACTGAATGTGAGCTCTGTCAGTGCCCAGTGGACATCTACTGGTTGAAATAATACTTGCCTCCAACTATTAACTCACTAGCAAGTCCACCAGGCCCAAGTGCAGGTTAGGGAGCTGCACGGCTCAGAAGGACGCCTCTGACCTTTCTCGTGGACCTGCTGCCTGTCTCTGGGGGACAGGGCCTCAACCTTCTGCTTGAGCTTCGTGGCCTCCAGCTGAGCTTGCTTCTCGCGATACTTGTCATCCGGCCTCATTGATAAAGTCAGCTTATGCTGATTATTCTGCAGCAATCACAGGGACAACAAAAGCCAAGTGAAAACCAGGTCTTACAGGAACCTCACACTGAGCGAGCCTCTGCTGGTATGCTCTTGGTCCTGGAGTTCTACCTACCACTTTAAAAACCGCAATCGTAGAACATACCTCTAAAGCTGATTTGCTGATGAAGGTATGCAAGCCGTTAATGCTTCCCACCACACCTGCCTAAGTGGTAGGTACAGGATTCACATATGCTGTTATTCTATTAGGGTTATTTTAATTATTATGGTCATTAACTCTTAACCATATCAATACTAAACATTTTCATGACACTTTAGTTGTAAAAAGGTTTGCACTTTTAAGTACCACAGATCTTGGATTTTAGTCGAAATTGAAAATAATATAGAATTCTAATTTATTTTTTTGTCTAGTGTTCATTCTACTATGAACTTCTAAAAGGCTAGAACTACATTTCCCATTCAATACTTTATAAATTATTTGAACAAAATAGATGTTGATGTAATATAAAAATAAATGTTAGGTGTTTTCATGCACTTCCCCTGTTTCAACAATTAAAAAATCGCACATGCACAAAATGCTCCCATATGAAACACTACAAACAGAGGTGAGAGGACTAGAAGACATCAGGAAGTTTATGTCAAATCACAGCAGCTGCGAGAAACTGCAGGTCAAGTTACGGAATCACGTCTCTTGTCTAAAACAATGGAACCCACTGGAGAGTTCCCTTCAAAGCAGACAACAGTCTCTCTCACCAAAGTTCTACCACCTTAATGAGTACAAAGCAAGGAATATGCATCCAAGCACAGCTGCCTAAATATCTGAGAAAACAAACATAAGCCTCAAAAGAATTCACTCATGAAAACCAGAATATTTGTTACAATTGAGTGACTGTCCTCGTACTTTATATTCTTTTACTAATAAGAGAATATATGCAGATGTTTTATTCATACCCACACAGAAACATGCATATATTCACATATTAAAAATACACATGTACGTTCATCTAAAAAAAACTACTAACTTACACTAATATCTGGAAAATAATCTTTTAAGTTAATGTAAGCATTTATTATTATGATTTTTGAGACGGAGTGTCACTCTTATTGCCCAGGCTAGAGTGCAACGGTATGATCTCGGCTCATTGCAACCTCTGTCTTCCGGGTTCAAGTCCTGCCTCAGCCTCCCGAGTAGCTGGGATTACAGGCATGTGCTACCACACCTAGCTAATTTGTATTTTAGTAAAGACGGGATATCTCCATGTTGGTCAGGCTGGTCTCGAACTCCCGACCTCAGGTGATCCGCCCACCTTGGCCTCCCAAAGTGCTGGGATTACAAAGTGCTATGTCATGAGCCACAGTGCCCAGCAGCAATTAAATTTTTAATTAGAAATTAAGTCACCCATTAACAGAAATTACTTAAATGTATAGATTACATTCTTAAAATTCCTTTCATTAGTATAAAATTTAACTTCAAAATTAAAGAAATGAACTCTCCAATTTTCTTACCTTAAAATACTGTTTTACTTTTTCTTCTAAAAATTTTGGATTTTCCTGCAGGCACTGTCTGAATTTAGCCAACTGATTTCCCAACTTCAAGAGCTCCACAGGGTCCCCATCGTGGTTCCAGCAAGAAGCTATGTACTGAAAGGAAGAATTCCACATCCACAATGCAGCTGGTACCAAAAACATGGTATGACCTCCAAAAGTTGCCAAGACTTGATTGTTTATAACAAAAGTCATGTAATTCTTTGGTTGGAGAAACAAAAATAACTTCTTTTATCCCCATTTTATTCTAACAAAATAAAAAGCACTGGTTGAAATTATTTTTAGGAAATAACAGAGTACCAGTTATCATAAATCCTAACCCATTTAAAGTAATCTATTTCACATAAAAATATCAAAGCCAATTAAGCTAGTAACAAGACAAAAAGTCTATTATAAAAGTTTATATTCGATCAAAAAAGTATAACTTTCAAGGTTCAAATAAAGCGTTATCAGTATCCATCTATATTTTCAGTCCTAATCAAGATTAGCAAAGCCAAAAAACAAAAGCAAAGTGGTTGAGAAATGACTTACTGATGTCAGAGTCAGTCCAAAGCTGGTAGACTGATGTTTCATCTGTATTTCAATTTTATGAAGTGAAGCTTCAATTCGTTCATCTTCAAATCCTTTCCTAAAGAATACAATAAAGAACAAAGATGAGTCAGACACAATAGCTCATGCCTATGATCCCAGAACTTTGGGAGGCCAAGGCAGGAGGACTACTTGAACCTAGGAGTTTAAGACCAGCCTGAGCAACATAGAGAAACCCCTTATCTACTGAAAATACAAAAGTCAGCTGGGTGTGGTGGTGTACACCCCTAGTCCCAGTTAGGAGGCTAAGGTGGGAGGATCGCCTGAGGCTCGCAGGCGAGGAAATTAGTGAGCCAAGATCACGCCACTGCACACCAGCCTACGGGACAGAGTGAGACTCTGTCTCAAAACAAAACAAAAACCTAAGATGTTGCAAAGAAATAAAAGTTTTAGAAACAGATGGTAGCAGAGATAATATTTAAACAACTAAATATGAACAAACGCATGCTATATGACAGAGGCGGAAGGCCAAAACAATGGATCAGGCTCAGCTCCTCCCAAAAAGCAGGCAGGAATGAGGAACGAAAGCAGATTGTTACAAACAAGACACACTCAATGACTTCATCAATCGTTCTGTCTACTAGGTTTCTGACAGTCTCAATGTCTTCCTCTGCAATCCCCTGGAGGCCAACGCTAAAGTAGGCCTCCCTCGTGTAGCCATTGTACCTAGAAGACAAAACCAGAAATGATGCACTAGAATCCGGGCACATCCACCATGCCCTCATAATAGGCTTCATTTAAAGATCAGAACACAGAGCTTTCAACTCCAAGACTCCACCAAAAAGTGCATTAAAGCAGTGCTCTCGAGTAATTGGTTCCGTGTACATTCGTGTCGTTTTATATCTTTTTCAAAAAATAAAATTTAAACTTATGAGTTATGGCAAAATACATCTTAAAACTGAGAACGGCTGAGTTTTATAAAATTTTTAAAGTTTCTAATACTTAATAGCATGACCTTTAAGTGAGAACAGTATGGCATTCTAAGGCCCTGGAGAAGCTGTCTCTGTGCTGGGTGTCTTTTGGACAAATGCCTGCTTAAGGGACATGAACGGGTGTCTTCTTTTGGACAAATGCCTGCTTAAGGGACATAAATGGCTGGCAAGAGCTCTCTGCTGTGGTGGCCATTCTATGCACCATGAGACACTCAGCAGTTTCCTGGTCCCCCATCCTCCAACTGTAACAATCCAAAACCCAAAAATGTATGTTCCAGACATTGTCAAGTGCCAGGCGGGGACAGGGTGTGGAGGTGGAGGAGCAAAACTGCCCCCAACCAATGAGAACTACTAATTTAATCTAATCATAAACTCACCCAACATCCGGAGAAAAGTCTGTGCCAAGGCCAGATTCAATCAAGGCTTTGTAAAAGGGAGAATTGGGTCCAGAAATCAAGAGTGAAGACAGAAGACTTAATGTGAAGGCCTCAAATGTGTTGGTGATGCTGCATTGAAAACAAAAAGGAAGGGAGTAGGGGGAGAAACACAGCAAAGGGAAAATTCTTGGCCTTACGCACATTTTATTTAAAATCACTATATACCTGTCTAGAAATTCTTACATTTCAACATTTATTTTAACAACGATATGAGCAAAAGAGAATTTCTCTTAAATACTGGGATATTTTTTGAAAGGGGGGCCTAAACCATAAAATTAACTTCACTGTACATGAAATGCTCATCACCAGACAGCCTAACAAGCACTCTTCACACATGATTTAAATGAAAGGCACAGCAGCACCGCCATTAAGGAGACAAGGAACAAACCAGCAAAGGTCACAGGCACAGAGCTGCAGGCTGAGCACAGAAAGGTCAAGCTTTCCCTTGACCTTTCAAGGAAGCCCAAACCTCCCTTCCCGCACACCCCCGGGGCCCAGGCCTTCCCTCCCACACACCCCCGGAGCCCAGGCCTCCCCTCCCGCACACCCCCGTAGCCTAAGCCTTCCTTCCTGCACACCCCCGGGGCCCGGGCCTGCCTTCCTGCACACCCCCGGGGCCCGGGCCTGCCTTCCTGCACACCCCCGGGGCCCGGGCCTGCCTTCCTGCACACCCCCGGGGCCCGGGCCTCCC
>NW_016107898.1:960108-961728 GCF_001604975.1 Cebus imitator
CCTTCCTGCACACCCCCGGGGCCCGGGCCTCCCTTCCTGCACACCCCCGGGGCCCGGGCCTTCCTTCCTCCATAACCCCGGGGCCCAAGCTTCCCTTCCTACACACCCCTGGAGCTCAAGGGTTTCCTTCCCTCAACACCTGCTGCATGGTTCTGACCTAATCTCATGAAACCACTGGCATTACTAAGTTTTGATTATGGTATATTTTGCTGAGGTGAGTGTTCATAGTACCATTCTCATACTCCAAAGTGCCCTGTGACCTCAACAAACCAAGCATTGAAATAGCATTAAGTCAATTACCTTTCTTTCGGAGGCTATGAGAAATGATTTTCCTCAGCCATTCTGGGCATTAAAACCTGACATTTTGTTCTTTATTCCTAGAACCCACTTAACTCCTGAATCCCGTCTATTAATTTACATGCAATTACAGAACTCGCTTCTGAACCTTCTGATCTGAATACTTCCTGATGTTTGTGTTTTTTATGAGCTTTGGCAGCATATACTTACTCCGGTAAGAGGAAGCTAACACTGACGGTTCTTTGTTTAGAGGGATCTGTAGCAAGTGAGTCCGGGCCACATGTTATCTGGAATTCCCTCTGTAAAACGACGTGACGCCGTGAGTAGGTACAGAGTCTGATGCCTACAAACTACTCCAGGTTTTCTGAATACACAAAATGGACCCAAACATTCTTCCCACTAAGTCAACATTCTTTTAAAACAAATAACCATTCTTTTGGCTTGAAAAGCTCTCCCATCCTCTGTACCGACCGTGATAGGCTCTGAAATCCCAGTATGAACACCCAGGCCACATCCTCATCTCACATCTTTACTAGGCAAGACACAAACGCGGCAGAGCACTCACTGGCTTGTCCCAGGGTGTCTGAGCTGGCACCACAGTGCTGGGTTCAATTTTCTGAAATTTGCTCAGTGCTTCCTCATGAATTTGTTTCAGATGCTGTTCTAATGGAAAATTACCGTACGTGAAGAATCTAAAATGTTAAGAGAACATATTTAGTCAATTTTAGTTTAAAAGATCTGAAATCAGGTGCTGTCTTTTTCACTGAAATACAGTACAGAGGAGTGCCCCTTATCTGAGGCCTTTCGGTTTCAGTTACCCTTACTCAACCAAGGTCCAAAAATATCACTGCACTTTGAGGGATCAAATTCACATAACTGTTATTACGGTATACTGTTGTAACTGTTCTATTTTATTACTAGTTATTGTTGTTAACGTCTCACTGTGCCCAATTTGTAAGTTCAACTTTCATGCGCAGAGCGTGGTGCTATCTTTGGCTTCAGGTATCCGCTGGAGTGCAGTGGCACCGTCACAGCTCACTGTAGCTTCAAACTCCTGGGCTCAAGCAATCCACCCACCTCAGCCTCCCGAGTAGCCAGGATTATACCACCACACCTGGCTAATTTTCAAGTTTGTTTTAGAGGCAGGCTCTATGTTACCCATATGGGTCTCAAATTCCTGGCCTCAAGCAATCCCCCTCGCCTTGGCCTCCCAAAGTGCTCGGATTTACAGGCATGAGCCATCATACCCAGCCAAAGATTGATCTTTCATTTTATTTTATTTTATTATTTTTTTTTTTTTTGGGACGGAGTTTCGCTCTTGTT
>NW_016107898.1:963013-965715 GCF_001604975.1 Cebus imitator
AAAAAAAAAAAAAAAAAGACAGCGTCTTCCGTCATCATTAGAAATAGTTCCTGCACCACCCCTCCTCCTAAAACTGGACTCCCACAGAGAGCAACCGGCTCTGCCTTTTCCATCAGAATCCTATTTCAAGACAACCCAACAGCCCCGGCTGACGTGATCATTGCAGAGAGCCAGAGTAGCCCACCTCCTCTGGGGAATCAGCAGCAAGGCTGCTGTGAACTTCGGGTGAACTCCAGAGTAGGGAAACCATCATAGGGGAATGTGTGTGTCTCAGAGAAGAGCAGAGAGGCCTAGAAAAAGATAACCAGTTCTCACTGACCTTGCTGCAAGATAGCTGTTAGCTGAAGCATGTTAACTGAAGTGTGAGAACTATAACCACAAGCTGTTCTAAGTAACTGCACCCTCCCTCTGTGATGTGCTTTGTAAACATATAAGATAAAGTACTCTGAGGCAGGTCAGGGCTGAAGAGACTGGCATCCTCAGCTTTTTGGGCCGCCTGGCCCAGCTCTCTGTGTTATGTTTGCCTGTATGTCTGTCTGTATCCCCCACTATTACCTCTTAGGTCTTCAAACCCTCGTGCAGCGCAAGACACAGCACATAACAGAATGAGGAGCTCTTCTTTGAAGAGGTCCAGAAAACAAATGAAGAAGAAATTACAGAATTAGAGAAGTTCACAGACTCTCATAAAGTATTTGATTCAGGCAATAATCCTCAGTGAATATGAAAACCATTAATAGGTTGATGAGGAACTCAGTATTCACAGGACACCAAAAACTCAAGCCCACCAGCTGGTCTTCGGCTGAAGGGAAAAGCAGATCTTCCCAAGGGAGTGGCCGACCCTCAGCATGGACCCGGCTGGCGTGAGACCCCCAGTGGAGGGGGGCAGGCCTTGCACAATGGCAGGATGTGGCTGGTTATGCAGAGCTCCCCACAAGAGACTCTGCTTAAAAAGGCACGGCCTGACTCAAATCAAGTTCCAGCTCTCAGGAAACGCAGAAACATGGCACCCACCACCACAAGGGAGCAGCCAGACCACCAGGAAAGTGAGCACCTGGGGGACGCCTGGCCTGCACGCTCATCTGCCATCCCCAAGGGGGCGTCCAGGAGAGGCCCCTGGCCCACCAGATGTGACCTGGGGGATTCGGAGAAGCCTGGCCTGCAAGCTCCTCTGCTGTGTGCGAGGGGGTGCCCAGGAGACCCCGGCCAACCAGATGCAACATGTGGGACCCAGAGGAAGCCCGGCCTGCATGCTCCTCTGCCATCCCTGAAAGGGCGCTCAGGAGAGACCTGAGGGACCCTGTGCATCAAACATTTTGGGGCGAACTAGAAAATTTGAATATGGTATAAGAAACAGGCGGTTTTAAGAAAGTATGTTTTAGTGTATTAAACTGAAAATGGAATTAGCTTGTGTTAGAAAAAATCCTCATGTTTTTGGGTCACAAATTCAAATATTTAGAGGTAAATGATCACAACAGCTATAACTTACTTCCAAAAACTTCAGCAAATAATTATCTATTATGTAATGAGTGTTTTGGGGTTCATTATTCTAGTCTACTTTTCTATATGCTTGAAAGTTTTCATAATTTTTACATAAAATAATCTTAAAGTGTTTTTACATTAGCATTTATATGTAAGTATATTAGTGTTTTATATAAGATATATTACATAACTATATCATATTAGCGACGTAAGAAACAAGCAATGTATCAGAAAGTGAGAATGTAATTAAGGTTCAGCAACTGCATCACTATTGAAAGAGCACTTCTAGTGCCAAGGACAGGGCTGGAAGCGTCACACATCCTGTGCAGGGGTGGGCGCCACCCTGACACCCCTACTTTCAACGCAACAAAGCTGGGATGTGATGCAAGAGGTTGGGGGAGGGGCAGGACCCTTCTCTGGGGGGCTCTAAATGCCATGTTTGTAACCACCATGCTGAGTCTACTGAGGGCTCTCACTGTAAACATCCAAAACAACATCCAATAAGATAGGCAAAATCAGGCCAAGAATCTTACCTTGACTTAGAGATTTCCTAAGCGTCGCTAAATATGAGAAAAGCCATGCCATGAAGTGTAAGAACACAAACAAGTCAACTTTTAACAATCCACCATCAAACTTTTCCAACAAAATATTACCTGGCATTGCTTGGGTGATAGTGAGTGGCATGAAATTGCTTAAGTTGTTCCCACGTAAGCTCCGGGATGCACAATGGGTCGCCCCCGGACACCACTGAGTAAGTGTGGTCGGGAAGAAGTCTGTTCTGAAGGTGCTGGGAGAATATCCTCTCATTGTCTGCCTTGAAATGTAAAATAAATAATAGTACATATAAAATAATACACATATACACTACATCACTTATATAGTCAATTACATTCTGGTACATACATCTGTAATACTTTGCAAATAAAACTGTTCTAACGGCAAAAAAAAAAAAAAAAAAAAAAGACAATGTGCAGGCACTGTTTCACATGGCATTCAAACATTCATCACCCATGCCCAGGACCCGAGGATTGAGAACAAGGGACTCTTCAGTGTGTGCTGAACAAATGCAGAGCTGAGAGCTGTAAATCAAGAGGATCACCAGGGCTGCCTATCAGCTGTGAGGGAGGTGGGGAGAAGCTGTCACCCCAACTAGATTTTTTTTTTTTTTTTTGAGACGGAGTTTCGCTCTTGTTACCCAGGCTGGAGTGCAATGGCGCGATCTC
>NW_016107898.1:965734-967904 GCF_001604975.1 Cebus imitator
CAATGGCGCGATCTCAGCTCACCGCAACCTCCGCCTCCTGAGTTCAGGCAATTCTCCTGCCTCAGCCTCCTGAGTAGCTGGGATTACAGGCACGCACCACCATGCCCAGCTAATGTTTTGTATTTTCAGTAGGGACAGGGTTTCACCATGTTGCCCAGATGGTCTCGATCTCTTGACCTCGTGATCCACCCGCCTCGGCCTCCCAAAGTGCTGGGATTACAGGCTTGAGCCACTGCGCCCGGCCTCCAACTAGATTTTTAAAAAGATGTCTTGGAAGACCCCTAAATTGAGTATGAAAAGACAAGACATGGTTCACCAGCTGAGAGGCCATGGGAATCAGGGAGCAGGCTACCCACAAGCCTCGGACATCAGGACAGGTAGGTTGTCAAAATCACAAGGGGACACGAAGACATGGGCGCAGGACAGCAGCTCTTAATCCAAAATGGTCTCAAGACTCCTTTACACTCTGAAAAACTAACCCATTTATGCCTGAGGTTGCAATTTTTTGTGTAAAAACTCAGACCTTGGCAATGACCTTGTGCCGTAGGAATATAAATAACTCCCACAAGCTTAGCATTCCAACAATGGAACGCTAGGTATAAACA
Organism: Cebus imitator; assembly: GCF_001604975.1. NCBI lineage: Eukaryota > Metazoa > Chordata > Mammalia > Primates > Cebidae > Cebus > Cebus imitator. The sequence goes on from NW_016107898.1 coordinate 966,340, forward strand.
GGTTTTAATGAGAACCCAAACAGCTTTTGATTACATAGGCTTCTTTTGCCTATGTAGGTGCCTGTTTATATAATTTTTCTGTATTCTAAATTAAAGCTGAGACATTTAAAAAATACTTATTCCTTAAGGTAAGCCATCATTACATGTTAATATAAATATTTTTGAAAAATATTTCTCAAAGTAAAAAACTGACTACTTAGAGTGGTGCTGTGTTGCCTTTCTTGCAATCTCTGTAGCGTCTGGCTCAGAGGTAAAGCTGGACTCTCCCACTTGCTCTGTATCCAGCTCGCTGTGTGTCACACACCATGCCATGTGGCCTCTAAAAAGTTCACCGTGCACTTGGGCAAGAATGAGTGAAAAAGACGATGTCTTGGTAGTGGTATGAAAATAGCTTTTATCTCCCAGCCTTCCTGCGGATCATACACAGGGATTCCCAGACACGGTCTGAGACCCCTGGGAGGAATAGCCTGGCTCTGGTACCCCCATGACTCTGTTCACAGCACTGACCTCAGCTAATTAAAGAAGGTATCACCTATGATGAGAACATTAAATAAAAGTTAACCATCTTCCAAATGCATCTATATGACAATATTGTACATGGGTAAGGTACGCTGAACACAACACAAAAAAGGAAGAAAACTTACAAACACTCCCTTCATCTCATTAAAGACGACTCCTTTAAAGACCAAGGGTGTCTGGGGGTCGCTGGGATTCTCATGTTCCAGCCGCCATCCTTCCTGCCTGAGGACAAACAAATAATTATAAGCTGATAGTGACTCAAATACTCAAGCCTGTACCAACTAATGAATCATTCATTACATACCAGAAATCCAGCTCTCGTAAACATGGGAAAAAAGTGGCATCCAAATACACCGAGAGGAGATTCTGAAAGTCCTTGGGATTTTGTGTGGAAAATGGATACAGGGTGTAATCACTAGCTGGGTACAAGTGAAAACAGAAAACTTAAAATGTAACAGATTCCTACTAAAATTATTGACTCTTAAGCCTCACTTCCCCTTTGTCCTACAGACAATAAGTTGTAGCTATTCTTGGGACACAGGCAGTGGCCCTGCGCTCTGGCCCCCAGCCTCAGCAGCTGTCCCAGCTCCTAACTCCAAGTGCTGCTTTCCCAGACCTGTCTCAGGATCTGCACTCAATGAGCACCAGGGCTCATTCGTCAAGTTTCTCCAGAGACTCTCATACATCTACAACGATGACCTCATTCCCTAAGAGCATGGATTTAACCTGTTCTCCAATCTCACTCCCTCACGGAACACACTGTTCACATCAGCAGCCTATCCACTATCGTGAGTCTTACTAAAACTCAAATACCAACATTACTGGTAACTCTGGAAGCCTGGCATTCCAGTGATATCCCCAAGAGAAAACCGTTTTGAACCTTTGAGGGAAAAGTTCACAGACCTTTTCTTAAAATGCTAGTTTTTTAGGCCGGGCGCGGTGGCTCAAGCCTGTAATCCCAGCACTGTGGGAGGCCGAGGCGGGTGGATCACGAGGTCAAGAGATCGAGACCATCCTGGTCAACATGGTGAAACCTCGTCTCTACT
>NW_016107898.1:974374-978887 GCF_001604975.1 Cebus imitator
AAGGATTAAATTTCTAACGTCTTTCAACTAGAAAGAGGTAAAAATTCTAGTACGTTCGTCACCCACTACCCTCTTTCCTTCTCAGAAACTAACAATTCCAGTGAGTGTGCCTGCAAAGCCAAGTGCAGTTTCTGTTCAGGACACCGGTCTTACCTGTGAAGGCGTTCATGAACGTGGAGAGGGAGCGGTTCAACATTTTGAAGAAAGGGTCTCTGCATGGATATTTCTGAGACCCACAGAGGACAGTGTGCTCAAGGATGTGAGGAACTCCAGTGCTGTCCATGGGAGTGGTGCGGAACTGCACGCTGGGGAAGGAGAGTGAACAGAACGTGAAATGTGAGGAACACGCATGCTATCCCTGGGGGTGGAGCGGAACTGCACACTAGGGAAGGAGGGTGAATGGAAGGTGAAATGTGAGGAACTCCCGTGCTGTCCCTGGGGGTGGAGTGGAACTGCACGCTGGGGAAGGACAGTGAACAGAATGTGAAATGTGAGGAACACGCATGCTATCCCTGGGGGTGGAGTGGAACTGCACGCTGGGGAAGGACAGTGAACAGAATGTGAAAGGTTCAGCTAGTGCTGTCGGCAGAGTTCCCGGACGCGTGACAGCCTCAGGCTACTAGAACTCATCGTGCTGACACCACAATCCTCCAGCAGGAGGTTTTCCAACTATAATTTACAGTCTATATATTTTGATGAGATTATAAGGTAAGCTTTTCCTTATTTTTCAAGATGCTCTGTCAATAAGAATACTAGTGAGATATTATTTTGAACCATGTAATGGACAGTCAATGCTTTAAATTGAGCTTACCCAACCTGCGGCCTGCAGCTCACAAGATCAGGACAGCTTGGAACACGGCCCGATACAAATTCATGCACTTTCTTAAAACACTGAGGTATTTTATTTTTAAGTTCATCAGCTATCCTTAGTGTTAGTGTATTTTACGTGTGGCCCAAGATTACTGCTATTCTTCCAATGTGGCACAGGGAAGCCAGAAGACTGGACACCCCTGTTTTAAATAAAAACACTCAAGACCACGTTCTTACAAAGTATCACCTACCTGAACAGATTATTTGTGTCTTCTCTGGCCAGGTGTAAATACCTGGCTCCTGTGACATCATGGCTGAGCTTCACTGCAGTCAGGAACAGCTCAGGAACAGATGTCACCTGAGTTAACAAGAAAAACAAAACCAGCTAAACTTAGACAAAATGGCCTTTGAAATGATTATCTTCAAGACACTGAGAAAACTGCCTTTTCTGCCTGAAATTAGGTGACACCGGGAAGCCAGCATTTCAGAGCCTGACAGGACAGAACCAACCTGTCCAAGTCCCTCATCCTACAAACGAGGAAAGTAAGACCTAAAAAAGGCAGATGAGAATGTATATATATATTTTTTTGAGTGCTTACTACTGGCTAGGCATTTTCTATTTTTTTTTTTAATTTTTTATTCTTTTTTGTATATGCATTTTCTAATCATGTCACATGCAACCCTGTAAGGGAGATATTCTCATCCTCATTTACAGATGAAAAAAACTGAGGCTCAGAGTGATGAAATAAGCTGCCCAAATCACAGAGCCAGGATTCACCCTGGTGTCCGCCCTTCCCATGGTACTGGGCTGCAGGCACCTGAGTGCCACAGCTCCCCTGCACCATCTGCCCCGCGGCCCCTGCTTTTGTGCATCTCATCTCCTGTAGTGTTCAGAATGGCCCTGCAAGGAGGGTAAATGCGGGAGTGCGCTAGCCTGCGACAGAGGGAGGGGCTCCAGGTCTCCAGGCTCCATGGATTCTCCGTGGTAGCTAGAAGCACAAAGCTGGGGCTGCCAGAACAGCTGGAGGGGCTGGGAGGATAGGAAAGCCCCCAAGAAAAAAAAAAGAATCCTCAGTCCTGGGGTGTGGTGGAAGGTCATCTCCTACTTTAGGTAAGCCTCCTGGTGGTGTCCACACTCCTCAGTATTAAAGAAACTGTCTTCTCTCCAGTCGTGCCAGCCAGACTTCTCCCTCAATCACATACCACGACCCTATGATGACCACACCACTCACCGCCCCCTCTTCCAGGTGCCACAAGAGTCACCTGTCTAAGCTCGCACAGCAAGCCACTGGCAGAGGTCAGATCTTGGGTCTCAATCCAGCCCAATCTAGGGAGCCTGCCATCCAACACTCATGCATAAAGCGGTCCACTACAACCTGCATAACCTACAGCTGTTAAATTACTTATGTTTCCAAGCTTACTGTACTTTGTAATAGACGACCAATGCGTTTAAAATCAGCGGACACAGTGAGATGTCTGTTTTCTAATCATATACAGCATAATAGTAACAGCTTTCATGGTAGCTATTTCTCAAACAAGAATCATGACTTATCCTAAGTTCCAATAGCTGGACACAGTGGCTCACGCCTATAACCCCAGCACTTTGGAAGACCAAGGAGATAGGGTTTGGCTGCGTCCCCACCTAAATCTCATCTTGAACTGCAGTTCCCATAATCCCTACATGTTGTGGGAGGGACCTGGTGGGAGGTAACAGAATCATGAGGGCGGTTCCCCATGTTATTCTCATGGCAGTGAGTACGTTCTCATGAGATCTGATAGTTTCATAAGGGGCTTCCCCCTTCACTTGATTCTCACTCTTTCCTGCTGCCCTGTTAAGAGGTGCCTTCCACCATGATTGTTAAGTTTCCAAAGGCCTGCCCAGCCATGCAGAACTGAGTCAACTCAACTTCTTTTCTTTATAAATTACCCAGTCTTTGGTATTTCTTCATAGCTATGTGAGACTAAACTAATACATCAGATAAGAGGATTGCATGAAGCCAGGAATTTGAGACCAGCCTAGGCAACAAAGCAAGTTTCCATCTACACACATACACACACACACACACAATTAGCCAGGTGTGGTGGCACCTTGTCCCAGCTACTTGGGAGACTGAGACAAGAGATCACTTGAGCCCAGGAGTTCAAGGCTGCAGTGAGTCAAGATCATGCCACCACACTTCAGCCTAGGTGAAAAGGCAAGTCCCAGTCTCAAAAATAAATAGGTTTCTATAAAATCTGAAAAATAAAGAAGAATCAACCACTCTGGGTAAGGCTCTTATTAACAGTAACCTGTACTATAAATCCAAGTGTTTTTGGCCAGCCTTTGCAGGGTTTCACAAATGCTCTGAGTCTGGTTTCATGCCTGGACCTTGCCGGCCGCTCTCACACCACCCTCTCCAGGAGCTCTTCCCTCTCCCCCAGCAGCAGCAGCTCCCACTCTTCTCCACCGTTGTCCTCGGCACACCGCATGGCGTCCACTGTGTCCCCAGTCACAGCTGCATCAGTCTTTCTAGATGGTAAGCTGTTTGTCTTTTACATTTGCTATAACATCAAACAAACCAACTGCCAGCCAAATATGTGAAGTGTGTCATTTTTAGTTATTATGCCAAATAAAAAACAATGCAAAAGGTTGAAGCAAAATCACAAAACAAAAATTCATTTTAATGTAAACCCAAGTAAGTATAGGTCTACAATTTCTTCTCTATAATTCTCAAAACCAAATGGCTCAAAGAACAAAGTCTCTGCAGAAGTTTAGAGCAAACTATTTGATGGCAAAACCTGACCGAACAGATCAGGACGTTTAGTCTTCATGATCACAATCGGTAAATCATCAGGTTTGGCTGCAGAAACACTAGTGTGTCTGATTACAGAGACCCAGCTAGAAGGGTTATTTTCTAAAATCTGACAAGAATCAGGCTTTGCGGGACTCCAGGAAGGGACTGAAGGTCATTTCATTCACAAGAGCTGTTCAGCTGAGTAGCTACATACAGCAGGAGCTGGGCCATGGCCTCGGGACACAAGGATGAAAAGGCAAGTCTCTGCTTTGAAGGGCTCTGCACGTCCGCCAGAAGCCATACCCGCAGTGCCTGCGGATTTGAAGGGAGATGCCGGGGAGGAGCCGTACCTGGTTTACGGTGAGGCCATACCTGGTTTACGGTGAAGCCGTGGATTTTCTCTCCCACTTGATACTGCAGAGCCCTCTCACAAGCCCGGGTACTGCTCCATCGCCACGCTTTGTGGTATGCATGCCTAGATGAAGAAGAGTAACTCATCAACTACATTAGATGAGTTACAGGAAAATTATCTGGCTAACATTATCCAGCAACAGAGTGAAAATACTCTCATGTGATAAGGATTATTAATTAATTAAAGAAAAATTAAACACTGCATCTTCCAAAATCTTGCACAATCCAGAAAACTAATTTCTGGTAAGTTCCTTTCCAAGTTAATGACCTTTTATCTTAACCAAAGCTTCAATATTGGAAATCTTTTCTTTACACATGTTCACGAATAACTATAATACAATTATGGTTTAAATTCCCCTTAAGAGCCGGGCACCGTGGCTCAAGCCTGTAATCCCAGCACTCTGGGAGGCCGAGGCGGGTGGATCACGAGGTCAAGAGATCTAGACCATCCTGGTCAACACGGTGAAACCCCGTCTCTACTAAAAATACAAAAAATTAGCTGGGCATGGTGGCACGTG
>NW_016107898.1:980070-996244 GCF_001604975.1 Cebus imitator
ATAATCCTCTATATATAATCATATAATGGTTCACAGTCTGAGTACCTGAAGAGTATTTACACTTACACACACACACACACACACACACACACAATAATATTTTAGTTCATAATCGGAGGAATGCCTAGAGTGGACACAGTACAGAGCATGAATTAAGGAATAAGCAGCTTATAGTCAGAGGAACGCCTAGAGCAGACACAGTGCAGAGCATGATTTAAGGGAAAACAGTTAAACCAGGACAAGAATCCATGGCCCAGGCAGCAGTGTTCAGTATCGTAAAGATACCCGCAGTATGGCAGGCTTGCGGCGAGAGCCACTCCTCCTGATAAAGGAGTTGTAGGACCTTGCTCCAGTTCTTGTGGAAGGCTGCCCTCAGACCGGCAATCCACCTTGGTAACTGTGAACTTTATCAATCAGCTCCTGCTACTGTGCTGCTCGAAAAGCATCTTCCCATAGAACTCATTGGAAGCTGCCAGCAGGTGGCGGTAACCCTGACAGCTCTGTTACAACTGTGTGACTTAAAGCATCCCCCCCATAAACCTTAGAAGTAGTTTGCCCATAGACAGAAGTATTGCACACTGCACCCTCTCACTGCGCAGGGCCCACCTTCTAGCCTCGGTGACCTAATGGGGATGAACCCCTTGTTTTATTGCTCACGACCCTATCACTATCCTTAAAGATGATTTCACTCACTGCCCTGCCTCCTAACCTATACACAATAAATACTCACGCTTCTGGACATTCGGGGGCCTCGCCTGACTCTGCTCATATGTGGCGTGGCCCCTCGAGCCCAGCTGCAATTTCCTTGTACTTCTGTGTCCTGTCTCTTTATTTCTCGGGTCCTGCGCCTCAGCACAGCATAAGGCACACCCCACAACCCTGGGGGCCTTCAGCCCTACAATACACTACTACAGGGAGTATAAAGCAGAACGACTTTGGAAAAGCACTTGGCATTCTTTTTTTTTTTTTTTTTTTTTTGAGATGGAGTCTCACTCTGTCACCAGGCTGGCGTGCAGTGGCGAGATCTCGGCTCACTGCAACCTACACGTCCCGGGATCAATCGATTCTCCTGCCTCAGCCTCCCAAGTAGCTGGGCCTAAGGTCGTGCACCAGCAGGCCCAGCTGATTTTTTGTATTTTTAGTAGAGACAGGGTTTCACCATGTTGGGGCCAGGATGGTCACGATCTCTTGACCTCGTGATCCACCCGCCTAGACCTTCCGAAGTGCTGGGATTACAGGCGTGAGCCGCTACACCCAGCCGGCAGTTGGATTCTTTAGCAAAGCTGAAGACCGGAGACACTCACCTCCACACCGCACACCACTGCCCCGGCACACACGGACAAGAGTGTCAGCACGAACCCTGACAGTCCCAAACTCAACTCACCCAGGTGTGTGTCCGCAGAGAACAGATAAACTGCAGACTAATCATTCAGTAAACAAAAACCCTAAGGACCAATAAAGTAAAGTGCCTACAGCTCCACGTAACAAAGATGTGGGTCACATCATGTGAAACGAAAGGTACACGATACAGGATTATCCTCAAGAGGTACTATTCAAACAGGTTAGCAAGGTATTGTCAGACTGCATATAGGTGGTAAAATATAAAGAAAAAGCAAGGGCCGGGCGCAGTGGCTCACGCCTGTAATCCCAGCACTTTGGGAGGCTGAGGCGGGTGGATCATGAGGTCGAGGGATCGAGACCATCCTGGTCAACATGGTGAAACCCCGTCTCTAATAAAAATACAAAAAAATTAGCTGGGCATGGTGGTGCGTGCCTGTAATCCCAGCTACTCAGGAGGCTGAGGCAGGAGAATTGCCTGAACCCAGGAGGCGGAGGTTGCGGTGAGCCGAGATCGCGCCATTGCACTCCAGCCTGGGTAACAAGAGCGAAACTCCGTCTCCAAAAAAAAAAAAAAAAGCAAGGACATTTCTGTAAGTCAAGACAATGATAATTAAAAGGGAGGGAGAGGGTTATGAGCAGTTAGGGGCAACCTTCAGCTTGGTCATGGGGAAAGTATATTTATTTGTTTATTTAGAGACAGAGTCTTGCTCTGTTGCCCAGGCTGGAGTGCAATGGCACAACCTCCACCTCCTGGATTCAAGAGATTCTCCTGCCTCAGCCTCCCAAATAGCTGGGAGTATGAGCACTCACCACCATGCCCTGCTAAGTTTTGTATTTTTAGTAGAGGCGGGTTTTACCATGTTGGCCACGCTGGTCTCAAACTCCTGGCTTCAGGTATTACACCCCCCACCCCGACCCGCCTTGACCTCCCAAAATGCTGGCATTAGAGGGGTGAGCCACCGCCCCCAACCTACTTACTTTCTCACAATTATTCTCAGCTGGGTGAGATGACGCACACCTGCAATCCCAGCAATTTGAGAGGCTGCGGAAGGGGATCACTTGAGCCCAGGAGTTCAACGCCAGCCTGGGCAACATAGCAAGATCCCTTCTCTTGATAAAAGTATTATTTTCTCAAATTGTACGTCTTACGGGATTTTCTGCATCAATATAACCCACCTAAATACTTAAAGACGATGCGTACGGGGGGAAAAAACGCCTATTCAGTCACTGGCAAGGTTATGAAGGAATACTCGACATTTGCCGACTGACTTCGCAAATTTCAGAGTTAAGAGCCTGAGCAACATTTTAAGAAATTACTGATCATCAAGGACGTGATAGGAAAGCCCTGAGCGGCGAGGCCAGGGCCTCCCGCGAACTTTCCAGAAACCTGCTGCTGCCGAACCCACGCCACGGACGCCCCGCGTCTCCAGGCCCGCGCCGGCGGCGCCGAACGCTACCTTCTATTAAACACGGGCTCGTGGGTTACCGCGAACGCCAAACCGCTTCGTCATTTTTTCCCCCATAAACTGAGTCCCTAAAAAAACAGAACAGTTCCGTTCCGGGAGGCTCCAGTTCCCCGAACACAGCAGGACTTTGATTCTAACGCGTGGGCTGCGGGCGCCTCGGGTCTCTGAAGTGACCGGGGGGCAACGCCATCAGCCAGTGCCCGGGTTCGAGCCCACGCTAACGGAGGGCCCCGCGGCCCGAGGTGCCGCCCCCGGGAGCGGGCAGGAGCTCCGGGGTCCTCGGGCCGCGGACGCGGGAGCCCCGGCTCGCCCCAGACCTTCCCCTCCCGGGTCCCGGCGCGCCGCGTCTCACCCGCCGCCCAGCCGCCTCAGCGTCAGCAGGCCCGGCCGCCCGCCGCAGCGCCACATGGCGTCAGACCTGCACTGGCTTCGCCAGGGAGCCCACTTCACCCGACGCAGGCGCGGGGCGGGGCTCGCGGTGCCGGCCACCACTCCTATTGGTCAGCGTGGACGGCGACGCCCTCTGCGATAGGCTGCAGGGGAAAAGGGCGGCCACCCCTGTTACAGGGAGGGAAGGAGGGCGGGAAGGAGGAAGGTGAGCAGGGAGGAGGGCGGAAGGGGCGGGGCCGGCGGGCCGAAGGAGGCGGGCCGAGGCGAGGGGCGTGGTTCGCGTTAGAAAGGGGCGGGGTGCGGCCAGGAGAAGGATGGGCGCAGATGATAGGAGGGGGACGTGGGCACAGAGGACAGTGGGGCGTGGCGGGAGACGTGCCTCTGCCGATTGGGTGGGGCCTGGTCGAGGGAGGGGCTGCGCAGGTGAAGAGGGGCGTGCTATGTTGGGCGGGGCTGTGCAAGTGAGGGGTGGGGCTTAGTGAGCGGTGGCTCTTTGTAGGTGAAGAGTGAAACCTAGTGGGAGAGGGGCTTGTAGGGGAGCTGAGCCTTGGGGGCGGGGCTTGCAGGTAATGGGGTGGAGCCTAGTGGGCGGCGCTGCCGGTGCAGTGGGCCTTGGGGGCGGGGCTTGCAGGCGATGGCGTGGTGCCTAGTGGAGAGGCTGGGGTGGGCTTTGGAGGAAGCCTGCACCAAGTCTGACCTTCCCAGTTTCTCAGAGCCTCTCTTCCTCCCTTCACCTGCTCCCTCTATTTTTCTCTTATATCACGAATACAAACAGACTCAAATCTCCTCTGCCTCCTAACGGGCTCTGAAAAAAAAATGCTAAATAAACAGCTGCAGTGCTTGAACAAACTAAGGCTTTGGAAGCAATGGGGCAGGTAATACAGTGAGAAGAAGTCAGGTAGAGTCTACCCCAGGCTTTCCACCAGGGCAGCCAGTTCTGGGCTACAGGTAAACAAGCACCTCCTTATTGATGAGCCCAGAGGAACCAGAACAAAGGTAATAACAGAAATGACAGACACAAACACGCTCTGCGCATCACCTCTCTTCTAGGGAGAATTTGGATCTGTGAACGCAAAATATCCGGGTCAGGTCTCAATCAATTTGGAAAGTTAATTTTGCCAAGGTTAAGGGTGTGCCCATGATATAGCCTCAGGAGGTCCCAAGGACATGTGCCCAACATGGTTGAGAAACAACTTGCTTTTATACGTTTTAGGGAGACATGAGACACCCACCAAGATGTGTAATCGAAGTGGGGCTTCGTAGATAAGAAGCAAATGGTTGCATTGTTTTGAGTCTCTGATTAGACTTTGTCACTGAACACACAATTTACATTTGAAAGTAGGGGAACAGTCACTGATTCCTTCCTCTGACTCAGTGAAACAGTAGGGCGGAGAGAGGGATCAGATATGCGTTTGTCTCACCTGTGAGCCTCAAGGGATGACTTTGAGTTCTGTCTGTCCTAGGTCCATGAGGAATGTCCTTGTGGACAAATTGTGAGGAAGCTATTTAGCTTTTAAAAATCTTGATAGCTGCCTTACTTAGGAATAAAATGGGAGGCAGGTTTGACACAGTTCCCAACTTGACTTTTCCGTTTGGCTTGGTGATTTGGGTTCCCAAGATATTATTTTCCTTTTACAGGTGATACATATTAATAAGTCATCACGACATCTCTGATCTTAGGGGAGACCGTTGGGTATCATTAACCCTATTGTGAGTGGCCAGGAAAATGAGACACTGGAAGGTTATCGTGTTTTTACATCTTTGAAGATAGAGGCTGTGTAAGTCTAGTAATTATTGCTTAAGAGTATGTTCCCATAGCATGCAATGTCACTGATGGATAACCTAGATAAACAAACGCCCAAACATTTACAAACAATTATTTTGAGTAGCAGTAAACCTAATTGTAACACCCACAGGTAGTCTCAGTTTATATTAACACAAATACTCCAACACAGAAATTAAAAATCCGAACTTGTCTATGCAATTTGCTATGTTACAAAACCACATCCTATATATAGTGAAATTCATTGTTTTAGTGAAATTCAACAGTGATTTTTTAAGAAATCAGAATAGATTGTGACTGAGACATAGAAGGGCAATCAAATAAATATCGAGTCTCAAAGGTTTGTGTCTCCCCAAAAAGATATATTGGGGTCCTAACCCCCAATACTGCAGATTGTGACTTTATTTGGAGATATAAAGTCTTTACAGGTATAATTAAGCTAAAATGGCATCATTGGGTGGGCCCTACTCCAGTATGGCTCATGTCCTCATAAAAAAGGAAAATGTGGATGCAGAGATAGATATACACATACAGGGAAAATGCCATGTGAAAATAAAGGAAATATTGGGATTGGAACTTCTACAAGCCAAGGAATGCTAAGGGTTGCCCGTCCATAACCACAACCTCAGGATGTGAAATGGAATAGACTCTGCCTTCAAGCTCAGAAGAAACCACCCCTGCCATAGCTTGATTCTGGACTTCCAAGCTCCACAATGGCAAGATAATGCGTTTCTTTTTTTCTAATCTGCCCAGTTTGCAATACGTTATTACCATGGCCTTGGCAAACAAATACAGAGATCTCAAAGTACTTTTACCCTTGAAAGAAAAATATGAAGTGATTTAACCAAATATGGTGTTTTCCAGGGTTGCATGTCATGGACATAATACATGCATTTGGAAAACCTTTATTTCAGAATTCATCATAAACCAAAAGTGATGATTGCTGGAAATCGAAAATAAGCAATTGGCTCAGTGCCTCTAAATTTAGGATTACAGAAACGTATGGAATGTCAGCACGCAGTGTAAGGAGAAAGCGCCTCCTACTTTCTGGAAAACCCGGACTCCAACCCTAGTACCATTCATCCCTCATGCATTCTTTCCACACGATAAACGATTTCAGTGTTATCTATCTGCTAACCACCAACCTCTGTTACTTATGAGTTTGAATAAGGAATTTCATCTTTGTGTTGAACTTATATAGACTCACCTGTAAAAAAAAAAGAGGAGACTAGATTTTCTTCAAGTTTACTTTCCACTCTAAAATTCCTGTAATCCCAGCACTTTGAGAGGCCGAGGCGGGCAGGTCACCTGAGGTCAGGAGGTCGAAACCAGCCTGGCCAACATGGTGAAACCCCACCCCTACTAAAAAGAAAGAAAGAAAGAAATACAAAAATTAGCCAGGCATGGTGGCAGGCACTTGTATTCCCAGATACTTGGGAGGCTGAGGCAGGAGAATTGCTTGAGCCCAGGAGGTGGAGGTTGCAGTGAGCCAAGATCGCACCACTGCACTCCAGCCTGGGTGACAGAGGGAAACTCCGTCTCAAAAAAACAAACAAACAAAAAAAAAAACAAAGCAAAAATGACCTCAGAATAAAGTAGATTGGGCCCTAACTCACAGCACAATGCTTAGGATGGAGTTTAAGTAGAGAAAACCTCTGCCTGCCTGAATATGTTTGTCATCCCTAACATAGATTAATCACATGCCATCCTTAATGTGTTTTATCCTTAACACATGTGCCATTCTAAACGTGTTCATCACATGTTATCCTCAACATGTGTTTGCTAACATTGAAAATATTTAACAGGAGGCAGTATCTTGTGTTCCAAATTGAGGAAAATGCTTAAAATGCAAAGACCCACTTACTTAAATTCACGCTAAGAGGGAATGATGTTCTAAGAGAAATTATTGGAAGGAAAGAGCTGGCAAATATCTGAGGACCTCAGAAAAGGGCATCATCACCAATGGAAATGATCCAACAAAGAGAGAAAACAAGTGCTGGGAACTAAGGACAAAATGCACGTTCTCTAGCTGTTTATTTTCTAAGGCTAGCCGTTGCGCAGATTGCGATTGTTGAGTATGGTTAGACTGTCTGACGGTAACTCAAGGTCCACTATTTTCACGGTGAGTGACTTGGCAGCATGGGGAAGGACGCCCCGTCCCGCGGCTACAACACAGAACAATTGTGTTTAAGGCTCTGTATTTGCTCTGTTGTCTGTTTGATGGTCATGGATTGCATTCTTCACGAGATAAGCCATTTTGTAATAGTTGTGATGCTTTCACATACTTTTTTCATTGGTTTCATGGGTAAGAGTGCAGATGGGTTCATAACAGTCATTCTTTTAAAAAATATTAAGCTCCAAGGGTAGGCTATGTGTGCTAGCCTAGAGCCCGAACCTGAGCAAAGCCATTTTATAAAATACAAAACTGTTTTTAAAATAAGTTGCAACGGCTGCCCCATTCTCCTCACAATAACTGCTGGCCTTGGCTTCTGCAAATACAACTGCTAGTTTGTCCTGCAAACTATGTAAAGCTGCTTACCTTTTCTTATCAGTAACTGCCAGAATTGCTAGCCTTTGCTTACCGGTAATAACCAAAATAAGCAGCCCAAGCTAATTCCATCCTGGCTCCTGTGACTTGTAATAAGTAACTAAGATCTGTGACTTTATCACTACCCAGACAACGTGTAAACAAATGTTTATCTTGACTTCTATAAACCACTGAAGTAACAAGGAATGACAAAAGTCCCCTGGCCCTTGGAATGTCCGGAGACCCCCACCCTCATCTCTGCCCAGGAGGTAATTTACAGAATCCACTAACCCTCAGAATGCCTGAAGCCTTTTCATCCCCATCCCCGCTCCTGACCCCCACTCCCAAGGTGGTTTTTCGGGTATAAAAAGTCGTGGCACCCTCCTTTCGATGCCACAGGTTGGAGAGACATGAGTCCTCTGTGGTCACTGGCATAATAAATGACCCTGCAATCTGGCATACTTTTGTCTTGGTGTTAATTTTCTATGCTTGGTCCAGTACAACATATGTAGTTTGCTGCTGCTAAGTGTTGGATTTTTTTTTTTTTTTTTTTTTGAGACAGAATCTCACTCTGTTGCCCTGGCTGGAGTGCAGTGGATTGATCTCAGCTCACTGCAACCTCCGCCTCCTGGGTTCAAGCGATTGTCCCTCCTCAGACTCCCGAGTAGCTGAGATTATGGGCTTGGATCACCACGCCCAGATAATTTTTGTATTTTAAGTAGAGACAGGGTTTCACCATGTTGGCCAGGCTGGTCTCGAACTCCTGACCTCATGATCTGCCTGCCTCAGACTCCCAAAGTGCTGGGATTACAGGTGTGAGACACCACACCCGGTCGTGGATTAATGATTTGGAACGAGCACTTCAGGTGGAAATTAAAGACACTGTCCCTACCTTTATGGAACCATTGGTCTAGCAGAGATTACAGAAGAATAAGTGGAAAATCATTGTGCAGTCTGACACATTCTGAAACAGACAAAGGCACAGTATGCTGTGGGAGGGCAGGGTTGAAGGTCTTATCACAAAATTGTGGCTCAGAGAGGACATTTGGAGAAGGCCAGATGAGGCTTTCCATAAATTACAAGTTCCCAACAGTTTAATTTGTATGTAGGTGTTTCCTATTGCATAACAAATAGCTACAAACCCAGTGGCTTAAAGCAACACAAATCAGCTAATAAGTAGAGACAGCGTGTGGCATGTCACTCAGGCTATCGGTTTCAGCACGGCTGTGTTCACACTCCTGACATAGTGCTTAAGTGCTCCACGCCCCTCTGCCTCCTAAAGCGCTGGGATTGCAGGAGCGAGCCATTGCGCCTGGGCTCAGATTCACTAACTTGCAGTTGTGGAGGTCATTGTAGAGGTCAGACGTTCCACACTGGTCTCACGGTGCTAAAATCAAGGCATGGGCAGGGCTGCATTCTCTTCTGGAAGCGCTGCTGGGGAACCTGTTTCTTGCCTTTTCCAGCCTTTGCAGCATGCTCGCATTCCTTGGCTTGGAGCCCTCCCTCTGTCTTTGGAGCTGGCACTGGCTGGTCCAGTCTCCCCCGTGCCAGTCCTCTGGCTCTGGTGCCTCTGCCCTGCTCTTCTGGCCTCTATTTAAGGACCCCCTGTAGCTACACGGGGTCCCTCCGATAATCCAGGATAATCTCTTTAAGGTCATCTGATTAGCAGCTTTAATGCCATCAGCAACCTTAGTTCCTCCTTACCTCTCATAGTATATTCACAAGCTCTAGAGATGAGAATATGTACATCTTTAGGGGCCATTACTCTGTCTACCACAATGTTTAAATAACACCTGGCCAAGCACAGTGGCTCACACCTGTAATCCCAGCACTTTGAGAGGCTGAGGCAGGTGGATCACTTGAGATCAGAATTTTGAGACCAGCCTAGCCAACATGGCAAAACCTCAGCTCTACAAAAAATTAAAAAATTAGCCAGGTGTGGTGGTGCATGCCTGTAGTCCCAGCTACTCAGGAGGCTGAGATAGGACAATTGCTTGACTCTGTCTCCAAAAAATAAAATGAAATAAATGAAATCTCCATTCTATATTGTAAAATAGAAGAACTTTTAAAAATAAAATATTTAGTTGCTTATAAAACAAAATGCCTTACCAATCTGTTGTTAATAGTTAAAAATAAAATTGTCAGATTTATATTCCTAAAGGGGCGGTGCGTTGCTGTCAGCTCACTCACTTCTGCCACATTTTTCCTTCAGCTTCTATTTTGAGTTTCATCTAGTGGCCAAAATCATCATTGTACGGATCAAATGTGAAGCCTTTACTGTAAATTGTTGATATTTGCAGCAAAACATTCTACACTATTCTAGCTTATTTGTATGAATGAGGAATTTTGATATGCCCGAAATAGAATGATAGAAAATGGATACTATAATTTTCAGTCATCACTCTTTGGAGCTTTGAGATAAACACCTGTCAGTTATAGAAAGAATAAATGGGCCTATATTGGGGTGGAGGCAGGCAAAGAGTGCACATGACAGTATTTGTGCCCCGCTTTCATACAGCGTTGTTTGTGGCAGTGAAATACTCATTAACGAAATGCCTTTTCGGTGGACACAACCCAGAGGCAATGTCACGTGTGTGGAGTGGAAAGCTCAGCGGGAGGGACACTGATTTCGCCCTCGTCCGTTGACTCTTTTCTGATTCAGACACCCTCACTAAAGCAGGTTTACGGGCGCACACCTCCCAGCGTTCTAATCCTGAAAATTGCTGTTCCTTGATGATTATGAGACACCCTTCTTGGGGAAACTGAGGAGCTTCTGGGGATGAGCCAAACAAATTTGTGCCAAAGGATGGGTCCCAGTGGGCAAGAACCCAGGGTTTTGATGTGCCACAGACAGTCTGAAGTGGGAAGGGGAAGGAGGCTCCTATTTCTTTTTTTTTTTTTTTTTGAGATGGAGTTTCACTCTTGTTACCCAGGCTGGAGTGCAATGGCGAGATCTTGGCTCACCACAACCTCCGCCTCCTGGGTTCAGGCAATTCTCCTGCCTCAACCTCCTGAGTAGCTGGGATTACAGGCACGCACCACCATGCCCAGCTAGTGTTTTTTGTATTTTTAGTAGAGATGGTGTTTCACCATGTTGACCGGGATGGTCTCGATCTCTTGACCTCGTGATCCACCCGCCTCGGCCTCCCAAAGTGCTGGGATTATAGGCTTGAGTCACTGCGCCCGGCCGGGAGGCTCCTATTTGTAACCAGAGGGTCCTTGGGGACACCTGACTTCGGAAAGCCTACATTTAAATATCAAATCCCAATTCAAAGGAAGGTAAAACAAGTTTCAGGAACTGGACTAGAGGGACGCAGGTGAGGCCCGAGGCACAGTGCTCTGAGAGCCTCTGCAGCCCTTGCCGGGCATTCATTCGCCAGCTCTCCTGGTACTGGCAAGGGCATGGTGCCCGGGGTTAGGTCTGGCCTTAATATGTGAAGTTGAGGCAGACACCTGCAATTCTGCCTTTGACTCAAAGCCGCTTTTTTTTTTTTTTTTTTTGAGGCAGAGTCTCACTTTGTCGCCAGGTGTCAGGCTGGAGTACGGTGGCGCGATCTCGGCTCACTGCAACCTCCGCCTCCCGGGTTTAAGCAATTCCCCTGCCTCAGCCTCCTGGGTGGCTGGGACTACAGGTACGCACCATCACGCCCAGCTAACTTTTGTATTTTTAGTAGAGACGAGGTTTCACCATGTTGACCAGGATGGTCTCGATCTCTTAACCTCGTGATCCACCTGCCTCGGCCTCCCAAAGTTCTGGGATTACAGGCGTGAGCCACCGCGCCCAGCCCAGAGCCACTTTTCTAAACTTATATTCTTGCCTAATACATTTCTAGAGAAATGAAATGTTTGGCATATTTTCTGTGAACATTAGCAACGCTTTCGTGGTAAGAATAGATCATCTGAGTCCACATGGTTTAAACACATAAGTTCACAATATGGCTGTATTTGGAAATATGGTCTTTACAGAGATACTTAAGTTAAAAATGAGGTTATGTGGGTGGAGCTGGATTCAACATGGCTGTTGTCCTTGTAAGAAGAGATTAGGACACAGGCAAACCCAGAGGGTGACCATACAAGGACACGGGAAGGGGGGGCCAGTGTCACACCAAGGAGAGAGGCCTCGGAAGGGACCAGCCCCACGGACACCTCCATCTCAAGCTCCAGCCTCCACCATTACCAGGCGATGTGTTGCTGCTGTCTAAGCTGCCAGCTTACTGTATTTCGGTTTGCCCGAGGCCAGGAGTTTAAGACCAGCCCGGACAACTTAGGGAGACTCCGTCTCTACACGACCAGAGACATGGTCCACTGCGCCTGGCTGACCTGTAGGCCCCAGATGCCCTTGTCTGTGCCGCTCTCACAAATATACCTCGGACTGGGGAATTAATAAAGAACAGAAATGTGTTTCTCGAGTCTTGGGGCTGCCGTAAGATCAGGGCGCCTGCAGATTCGGGGGCCGGAGAGGGCTGAGCTCTGCTTCCGGAAGCTGCCTTGTGCTGCAACCCCGCAGGGGATGAATGCTGTGTCCTCACAGGATGGAAGAGATGGAAGGGCAGGAGTGTGCTCGCTTCAACCTCCTGCCCTTTCATAAGGCACTGATTCCATTCACAACAGCGGGGCCTTCATGACCTAATGACCTCCCAAAGGCCATACCTTTCAATACTGTTGCACTGGAGAGTAACTTTCGGCACGAATTTTTGGGTGACATCATATCCAAACCATAGCACCAGTCCTTCATGAAGTCACCCCAACATGCATGATCCAAAGCCCCTACTGTGAATCATGCTGTTAGGCTATGCATGTGGCCTAAGGCCCCGGCTAGACAAAACCTCTGCCAGACAAGACACCCCTGTGCCTTAGACGTGACCTCCCAGGAGCTGAGGGCAAAGGCCAGAGTGCTTCTTGGGTAAGGTTAGTTTTTTTTCTTTTTTTCCCCAGACAGGGCCTCTCTGTTGCCCAGGCTGGAGTGCAGTGGGGTGATAATTGCTCACTGCAGCCTCCATGTCCCAGGCTCACATGACCCCCACTTCCCAGAGGAGCTAGGACCACAGGTGTGCATCACCACACCCAGCTAATTTTTGTATTTTTTGTACAGATGGGGTCGTGCTCTGCTGCCCTGGCTGATCTTAAGCTCCTGGGCTCAATCCTCCCACCTCGGCCTCCCAAAGTGTTGGGATGACAGGCAGCAGTTACCGTGCCTGACCAAAGCTTAGCTCTTTGCCTCACATGACTTAAAGTGCTATTATATAGAAACATTTCCAAACTGCAGAGACCCTGATGGAACCAGACAACTATACTACCAGTGCTCCGAGTGGAAAGAACAGGAAAGCCACACCGTTTATTGAACGCAGATTGACAAGGCTTATTTCCGCGTTTAGATCATGTCTGCAGAATGTATTTCTTTATGTTAATGCACACATTAGCTATATCAATCATGGCGCTTGATGGAGTCACGGCCCCTTCCCCCAAATCAGCTTCATTCACATGCCTGGCTGGCACCTCCAGCCTCAGCCACCAACACTGTATGCTGCAGGATAGACCCTGCGGCTCCCCTTGATGTCGAAATGGGCTCCTGGAACCACCAGCAGTCTGTCCTCAGGCGGCCAGGGCTATGATTGCCTTGATGTATTATCAATAGTTATTAGCGGAGCCAATCAGAAACCCTCTCTCAATAATTGAAATTGGAAATCAAAGAAAGACTCACCATAGGAAGGGGGAAAAGTATATCAGAACATAGTGTAGCTAAAATCTGTGGATAGTGGGGTCCTGGGGTCCCCCCTGCAACACCTCAGAGCTGTCTGGATACACTAAACTGTTCCCTTCCATAAAAACTGATCCTCCTGTGACTTAAAATCCTGAGATTCCGCCTCCTTATCACATCACACATAGGCTTAAAATGCACCCTCTGTCTGCTTGCGGGTAGAGAAAATAAAGAACGGACCCCTCTGCACCCAATTTTCTCCCTCTCTGCATGGCAGGTAGGCAAATCGAGCCAACAATCAAAGGTCATTGCTGCAGCAGCAGATGGACCAAGGAGCTTAGATCCTCTGCATTTTGAATAAAAAGTTTGCAGGATTAGCAAAACAAAGGCAATGCAAATCACCAGTGCTTGCTACTCTAAGAAATCTTTGCATGCCTTTTATAAGAAAAGGTTTAGTTTCATGCTTTTTAAAAACATAAATGGCAGGTCTACATTAATAGTGCTTACATATTACAAGGTGCTTTAGGCTTGGTATCATATTATTTTGTTTTTCCTGAATACTAATTATGATAGGGTGTTTTATCTTTTTTCTAAAGAGATGTGTTTGTCATAGTTCAATAATGAATATTTAAACATATCACATTATTGATAAGTATTCATTTATATAAAAATATAAGCCATCTAACATGGATAGATTTGTAAGTGGAAATATTTTAATTAAAAATTTGAAAAGGGGGCCGGGCGCGGTGGCTCAAGCCTGTAATCCCAGCACTTTGGGAGGCCGAGGCGGGTGGATCACGAGGTCAAGAGATCGAGACCATCCTGGTCAACATGGTGAAACCCCGTCTCTACTAAAACTACAAAAATTAGCTGGGCATGGTGGCGCGTGCCTGTAGTCCCAGCTACTCAGGAGGCTGAGGCAGGAGAATTGCCTGAACCCAGGAGGCGGAGGTTGCGGTGAGCCGAGATCGCGCCATTGCACTCCAGCCTGGGTAACAAGAGTGAAACTCCGTCCAAAAAAAAAAAAAAAAAATTTGAAAAGGGAAAGTAATCTGTTCATGCACCATAAATTTCACGTGGTTTCCTTAAATATTAAGGCTATGCCACAACAGCATCTGTCTCTTCCGTGATTTCACTGTTCTTCTCCAGGTTTTTGGCAGGTATTTTGCATGTGTTAATTAGGTGTTAACAAAGTAATCCCATACGAAACTATGGTCACAATTCCAGCCCTGGCTTGTAGTGGGAAGACAGCAGCAAAGTGCATTTCAACAAGTTCGTGCTGGGGTGCTGGGAGTTCAACTCTGTGCTCTGCTGCTGCCGGGCTGTGCGGCTCTGGAAACTTGACCTCTCTGGGCTTCACTTTCCCTTTCTGCAAAGCCAAGAGCTTCAAGCAGATCTCGACATTCCTTTTGTGTTCCAAGGTTCTGTTATTCCATGAGTTAGCTATACAGTAATGAGACAAGGACACAACCTCACTAATAAACGGCTATCACTGTCTTTCTTTGAAACTTGCAAGCCTTTGGCAGGGCACGGTGGCTCATACCTGTAATCCCAGCACTTTGGGAGGCTGATGTGGGTGGATCATAAGGTCAGGAGATTGAGATCATCCTGGCTAACATGGTGAAACTCTGTCTCTACTAAAAATGAAAAAAAAAAAAAATTGTCAGGCATGGTGGCACATGCCTGTAGTCCCAGCTACTCGGGAGGCTGAGGCAGGAGAATTGGTTGAACCCGGGAGGTGGAGGTTGCAGTGAGCCACGATTGCACCATTGCACTCCAGTGTGGGCGACAGACCGAGACTCCATCTCAAAAAAAAAAAGAAAGAAACTTGTAAGCATTTGTGGAGAATAAATTCCCCATCTCTCCTCTCTCTCCTCTCCCCAACCTCTATTTACCAGTGTCTCCCCTGCAGCCGTTGAAACCTGGCTTAACATCAGACGCAGCAAAACTTCTGCTGAGAAACAGACTTCATGGATAGACTACTGAGTAGACTACACAGTTCCAGCGGCAGGACTCATGTAAATATATCTGATACATTTATATTTGTACATTTTGCACTTTTTGAAATACTGAAAATAATAATTTAGTTTTCCCAAACTGTACCCCTCCCCTTAATTCAAGTAAACTATTTTCTTGCTTTACTTTTCTTTTTTTTTTTTTTTTCCTGAGATGGAGTCTTGCTCTGTTGCCCAGCATGGAGTGCACTGCGTGATCTCAGCTCACTGCAACCTCCGCCTCTGGGGTTCAAGTGATTCTCCTGCCTCAGCTGCCTGAGTAGCTGGATTTACAGGCATATGCCACCATGACTGGCTAATTTTTGTATTTTTAGTATAGACAGGGTTTCACCTTGTTGGCCAGGTTGGTCTCAAACTCCTGATCTGGCTTCCCAAAGTGCTGAGATTACAGGCATGAGCCACCACACCTGGCTCTTGGCTGGCTTTTCATATATGTTTATTATATGTGCATGCTCTCTTAAAATACATGTATTTTTTATTTGACTTGATTTGCACCTTATAAAATGCGAGCATATGGTGGGTAAAGTTTTGGGACTTGCTCTCTCCACTTCATGGTATAACACATTACCAAGATGAATTCACATCACTGGATGTCAAACTGATAGTGTCATTCCTGGGTCATGCGAATGTGAACAGAAGCCACATGCATTAGTCAGTGAAATACAGCAGTTGAAAATGTTACTCTATGTTAGAAATCCCAGGTTCAGGGAGTAAAAGCCAGGAGCAGGGATGAACATAAACTAGGCATAATAAAATGAAACAAATATAGTTTCTGTGTAACTATCCCAGAAGTAAATTTCTAGATGGAATTTGGCTTTTTTTCCCCAAAGGAGCAAATAAAGCCAGGCACAGTGGCTCACACCTGTAATCCCAGCACTTTGGGAGGCTGAGGTGGGAGGACCACTTGAGCTCAGGAGTTCAAGAGCAGCACGGGCCATACAATGAGACCCTGTC
>NW_016107898.1:996924-997623 GCF_001604975.1 Cebus imitator
CAGCACATTTTTTAAAAAGCTGAGTGTGTTGGTGCCCACGTGTGGTCCCAGCTGCTCTGGAGAATCGCTTGAGTCCAGGGGGCAGAGGCTGCAATGAGCCATGATCGTACCACTGCACTCCAGCCTGGGCTACAGAGCACGACCCAGTCTCAAAATCGGGGCAAATCATGTGTTTTTAAGAAGCATTCTATTTCATCTCACTAATGCAATAATTTCTCCTGCATAGAGTTGAATTCCCAATCTTTGATTTGATTTTTAGCAGCGCTATGACAGGACGCTGCCACTAGACGGCAGCCCTTCTTCTTTGACAATTTCCTTGGCAAGGGTTCTGCATTTGAGTAAACATGTCCTTTACATGGTTTATTTATTTTTACTAAAAATTGCTTTCATGACAGATATTCAAACTCACAACCGCTTCATACTGCTAGGGTGGCATTTTAAACAGGATAAGGGAAACAGAGCAACTGCCGCTGGAAAGGGGTGGAACATCACGGTGTTTTCAAAGGACAAGGAGCTTCTGCGGTGTTCTGTTGCCCCAACTCCTATGATTTGTAAATGAATGCGTGAGAGCTCCCCTGTTCGAGGGTGGAGCTCTGGACGTGGGGTCTGAAGAGTGTGTGCTGCTTTTGCTCTTGAGACCCTCATTCATTCCCCTCATTTCCCCTCCTGATTCCACTCATTCATTCCCACTCATTCATT
>NW_016107898.1:998448-1003963 GCF_001604975.1 Cebus imitator
CCCTCATTCATTCCCTCATTCATTCCCCTCATTCATTCCCCTCATTTCCCTCCTCATCCCACTCATTCATTCCCTCATTCATTCCCCTCCTCATTCTACTCAGGGCCGAGCCCTCCTTCCTCTGCTTCCCGCCCAGCCAAGACTTTTCCATTCATAGCATGTGGACAGCATGGACGCATCTCTTTCTCTCTTTGTTTTCTTTTTTTTTGAGATGGAGTTTCGCTCTTGTTGCCCAGGCTGGAGTGCCGTGGCACTCTCTTGACTCACTGCAACCACTGTCTCCTGGGTTCTAGACTTTCTCCTGCCTCAGCCTCCCGAGTAGCTGGGATTACAGGCATGCACCACCACACCTGTCTAATTTTTAGTAGAGATGGGGTTTCTCCATGTTGGTCAGGCTGGTTTCAAACTCCTGACTCCAGGTGATCCACCCACCGTGGTCTCCCAAAGTGCTGGGATTACAAGTGTGAGCCACCGTGCCCCACCCAGATGCATCTCTTAGCTCCTGGCCTGGCCCATCAGAACATTGCCCTGCCTCTGGCTACAGTAATTACATACGGAATGAGCAAAAGCCTCAAGCTAAGACAGCAAAAACTCAATTCTAGAATTCCTGGGGACTTAGGAAAGTTACTTTCATTCTTCACTTGGGTTTCTGAGACACAGACTAAGCATCCCTGAAATGAAGCCTCTGGAAGCCAGGCAGGGCAGGAGAGGAAGGACGATGGTCCACGTTCTGTACCCTCCACTCACCCTGCCTGACGCCATCTCTGCTCCTGCCTTTTCCAGTTTTACAGCTTTAAGCTGGTTTCTTTCACTGGCAGCACAAACTCCTGAAGATATGAAGTCAAAAGACAAAAGACAAAAGCCGTTTGACTTGAATCTTTTCTAGCTATAGTTTTGGACAAGTCACTCTGTGGCTAGAACTGCTGCCCCTCCAGTCACCTTCCCTCACTGTGTAGTTTTCAGGTGCCTGCTGTGTCCTGCCTAAGAGAAGAGAGACGGCAGCTGGTTGGAATGATGGTTTCTTAGTGGACGTCACGGACACGGTGTCCATCAGCACCACAGAGTAAACTAAGTGACCTCCCACATCCACCCAAAGGCGTGTCATTGGACAGAGGTTTATGCGATGCTGCTTTGCATCACCGTAAACCCCCCACTACAGAATCAGCAGCAGAGATGCAGCAAGAGAAATGGGAGTAGGAAGCTGAAAAGGCATCCTTTACACGTGGACACACGTGGCTGCTGCTCTCGCCTCTGCCTGTCTCCCTCACTTTAACTCCTGGCAGCTGACGGACACTGGAAAGCCACCATCTGCATTCCAATTTCCAGGGAGCAGGAATCTCGCTCCTACTCACAAAGGGCATTGCCAGCGTTTAGTGCTGAGAGATAAAGCCTCACTTGGAAACAAGAGAAGTTAAAAAAAAAAAGAAAAAAGAAAATCTCTTCAAAAAACTATAGCTCAGTTTAACATAAATTCAAAGCAAAATGCCAAGAATTCATGACATTGACAATTTCAAGAATCTGGCTGGGCACAGCGGCTCAGGCCCATAATCCCAGCACTCTGAAAACTCAGGCAGGAAGATTGCTTGCACTCAGAAGTTTGAAATCATACTGGACCAATGGCAAAACCCTGTCTCTACAAAAAACACGAAAAATTAAAAACTTAGCCGGGTGCGGTGGTGCACGCCTGTAGTCCCAGCTACTCAGGAGGCTGAGATGGGATGATGGACTGAAGCCGTGAGGTCAAGGCCGCCATCAGCCATGATGGCAACACCGCACTCCAGCCTGGGTGACAGAGCAAGACACTGTCTTAAAAAAAATTCACTTCAGGGAAACAAAGGGAGCAATTAACTGATTAACTGGGCAACTACCGTCTTCCTGCGTTTCTATCTCTGCTCTCTGAAGTCGGTCACTCTGTCCTCTGACTGGAGGCCCTGGTGGCTCCTGGGCTGGCTGGGGCCCCCTGCACACACAGATCCTTTTGGGAAATGTACTGCACATGTGAGTCTGTGTCCCAGAGAGTGGGATGGGAGCCAGGGGCCAGCAGACCCCAAGATCTGCCTTTGTCTCCACGCAGGGCTCTGCCCTCCCTTGCAGGAGGGACCCGGGGGCTCAGGTTCCAGCACTTTCCACGCTGGCCTCAGGGTGGGGGAGCAGCTCCCTCCACCCATCAGGCAGGCTCTAGTGCCCAGGAGAAGGGCCCTGACTGCCTCCCTTCCATCTTCCCAGGAGGCCCTTCCGGAAAAACGTCACCACCACCCCTGTTTCTATTCCAGCCTCCCATGAGGTTTCTCAGTTCGTTGGAATATGGGTCCAGAATTTCAATCTCAGCCTGGCCTCTGTCCTATTCTTCCACTTGCTGGCAGTCTTCCAAGAGCCATCCCAACTGACGCTGGGGCATTTTTGTCGGGTGACAGCCCACCACGGGGACCGAGCCCGGACCTTTGGATCAGAGCTTTATTGGTGAGGCCAGAGCAGAGGCGGGTGATTATCGTGGATGGCCAGGGTGGGCTCTGGAGCCAGGGCCCGGGGTGCAAGCTCAGTCCTACTCCTTAAGGCTGGAGGACCCAGGCAGGTCCCCTGGTGCTCTGTGACTCTGTCTCTTCTTCTACAAAATGACAGTGTCCTGGAAGAGCTCCTGGCTCGAGGTTTGTCAAGGTTCATGAGCACATGCAGGGAAAGCACCCAGCACAGCGTGAGGTGGAAATGCTTGCTGCTGTGAGGACCACCCTGTTCCCCAGTGCTGTTCAGAGGAACCTCTTTCCCCTGTGTCCCAGGAAGATTCGCCGGTAGTAAGTGGGAATTCTGAGGCTCCTGGGTCACTATGCGGCTTCTCCCTCCTGACTATGAATTGCTGGCGATGCTTGGGTGTGTCTCTCTCCGTTCTCTGTTGCTCCTGGCAGCTGTCGCTCTGGAGTGGCGATTCCAGTTGGAACTGAGAAGCAATCCTGCCCACCTGGCCGTGGACACTGGTGGCCCGTTCGGAAGCTGGCCAGCCACCAGCAGCTGCCCTCGGAGCCACTGCCTCCTACAATGTCCAGTTTGCCAAAAGTCGATTTGTTAAAATTACAGGTGTATTGTTTCTTTGAAACCAATTTACCCCACATCAGGTCACAGCTGAACACGTAATTCCAGGGCACTGAGCCTGCCGGTGCTGACCTTGCACTTTCTTTCCTTTTTTCTGTGAGATGGAGTCTCACTCTGTCACTGGGCTGGAGTGCAGTGGTGCGTTCTCAGCTCACCGCAACCTCTCTGCCTTCTGGTTTCAAGCGATCCTCCTGCTTCAGCCTCCTGAGTAGCTGGGATTCCAGGCGCACGCCAGCACATCCAGCTAATTTTTGTATTTTTAGTAGACACAGGGTTTCACCATGTCGGCCAGGCTGGTCTTGAACTCCTGGCCTCAGGTGTTCCACCCGCCTCGGCCTCCCACTGTGCTGGGATTGCAGGTGTGAGCCACGCGCTCAGGGGACACTTCACTTCCTAAAGCCACATTTTTAAGGTACACAGTCCATGCTTCATGCTGGGCCTGGGAGGAGGTTCCTGGTTGTAAACCCGTCTCTGTGGCCTCCCAGCTGGCTCAGAGATGTCCCCGACCCAGAGTCCCGAGGACACCCGACTTTGGGGAGGAAGCTCGCTTGGGGTCCTGGGCGTAAAGCCGGCCAAGCAGCACCCATCTCTGATCTCGGCTGGAAACGCACCTGAGAGCTTCGCCCTGCCTGCCGCCCACCGCCTCCTCTCTCCTCTCAGAAACGCGTGTCGACGTCTTCAGATCCTGTGCCGAGCGGGCTGGGCTGGGAACCAGGGTTCAGCTGTGGTCTTTCTAAAGAGGTGTGGGGACTGTTCTGTTTCTCTTTCAGCTTTCCTCACATTCCCTTAGTCCACTGAAGCCTGGCGTGGACTCCCGTCTCAGCATGGCCTCTGCCGTGGGCTTCCACGTGCTGGCGGCCTTCCAAGAGCCATCCCAGGAAACGGGGGGCTCTTTTGTCCAGTTACATGAATGGCCACTCCAGGGAACATTCCGGCCACTGAAACCTGTGGGGGCTGCGTTCACCCCCGGTGGGGAGGGGGTCCGGTTCTGCAGGTGGGTCCTCAGGCCCCAGGCAGGAGCACCCTTGGATGAGCTGTCCCCCTGGGGGGCCGTGCAGAGTGTGGAGGGGAGGGAACAGGCAAACCAGGAATGTCCCTCGCTGCCTTCCAAGGCTGGGTTCTGGGACCTCTCACCTCGGAGGCGGCTCTTTCTTTTGCTTCATTTCATCTTGATTTTACCAAGGAGACAGTGCACTGGGGAAGCAGGAGTTACAGGCCGAGGGCCCAGTGCTTGTTTCAGTCCTGCACACCCCAGAACCCGGCCGTTCCTTCCCCAGCAGTCCCTGAATTCAGGGGTGCTCTGCTCCCGGCCTCCTGCAGCGGGACTCTCTCCACTGCTTCCAGCCGAAGGCCACTGGGGGGCAGCAGAGGCCTCCCCCTCGGGCTCCCTCCGTCTAGGGCGGTGGCAGGCAGGGTGCTGCTCCTTCTCTCAGGAGGGGTGACCGCTGACCACTGCGTGACCACACGGAGACACCCCATCAGGTCCTCCAGCAGCCGGCTGAGAAGTTTCACCGGCATCTTCTCAAAGGCGCCTTCATTTAAGCCACCGCCTTCTGTTTGTGGAGTTCCTAGGGTTGATTGTCACCCGAGGCTTAACAGGGACAGGGATCAGAGCTTGGGTGTCACTGGCGAGAAGAAGCTCATAAAACAGCTCTCAGGGTCAGCTCCTCCTCCAGTCGGTGTGACCCCGGCACGGCCGCTGAGTGTTCCACGGTGTCACCCAGACCCTACAGCCCGGTGGTGTTAAGGGGACTTCATCAGGTTGTCTTGCACACACCTCCCCAAATGTCCCTTAGGAGTACAGTTACTTCGAGTGTGTCTGCAGCCAGTATTTCTTGGAAAATGTGAAAATCCAGCCAACTGGATACACGCAGGGCACGGGGACAATCCAGACTTTGATGTCTCTGTGGATGCCGCATTCTCTTGTTGACTCTTTGGCCTTTAAACACAGGCTGAGGCACAGCTGATTGTCGTGATTTGGGACTGGAGTCGCCCGTGTTTCAGGCGAATCATGCTCAGGGCTCGCTTGCCCTGTGCAAATCCTTACTCAGGAGCTGCCTGCCTGTGTCAGCCAGCCCGGGCCACAGAAACGAAACATCGAAGACGCGGACGGGGTTTCTACAGCGCTGGGGGCTGAGGTCTACGGTCAGGGCACCCGCAGACTCGCTCCTGCTGGGGGCCTCCTCCTGCTGCAGAGGGGCCTCCTCGCCAGCCCTAGAACCGGGGAGACTCTGCAGCTCCCAGGGTCCCCAAGGCGCCGGCCAGGGTCAGCCGGGCCTCTGCTGCCCTCCAGTGGCCTTGGGCTGGAAGCAGCGGAGAAGGCACCTTCTCACATGGTACACACAGGGAGGGAGACAGAGAGAGAGACAGAGAGACAGAGACACAGAGACAGGGAGAGACAGAGATACAGGGACAGGGAGAGAGACAGAGA
>NW_016107898.1:1004677-1011329 GCF_001604975.1 Cebus imitator
ACAGAGACAGGGAGAAACAGAGAGAGACAGAGACATGGAGAGAGAGAGACAGAGAGAGACAGAGACAGGGAGAGAGAGAGACAGAGACACAGAGATAGGGAGAGAGAGATACAGAGACACAGAGATAGGGAGAGACAGAAACACAGAGACAGGGAGAGAGAGAGAGACAGAGAGAGACAGAGACAGGGAGAGAGAGAGACAGGGAGAGAGATAGAGAGAGACAGAGAGAGACAGAGACAGGGAGAGAGACAGAGAGAGACAGAGACAGGGGGAGAGAGAGACAGGGAGAGAGATAGAGAGAGACAGAGAGAGACAGAAACAGGGAGAGAGAGAGATAAAGAGAGACAGAGACAGGGAGAGAGAGACAGAGACAGGGAGAGAGATAGAGACAGAGAGAGACAGAGACAGGGAGAGAGAGAGACAGAGACACAGAGATAGGGAGAGAGAGAGACAAGGAGAGAGATAGAGACAGAGAGAGACAGACAGGGAGAAGACAGGGAGAGACAGAAACACAGAGACAGGGAGAGAGAGAGAAACAGAGAGACAGAGATGGGGAGAGAGAGAGACAGGGAGACAGAGAGAGACAGAGACAGGGAGAGAGACAGAGACACAGAGACAAGGAGAGACAGAGACAGAGACAGGGAGACAGAGACACAGAGACAGGGAGAGAGAGAGAGACGGACACAGGGAGAGAGAGAGAGACAGGGAGAGAGAGACAGGGAGAGAGATAGCGACAGGGAGAGACAGAGACACAGAGACAGGGAGAGAGACAGGGAGAGAGATAGAGACAGGGAGAGAGACAGAGACACAGAGACAGGGAGAGAGAGAAAGAGACAGAGAGAGACAGAGACAGGGGGAGAGAGAGAGACAGAGAGACAGAGACAGGGAGAGAGACAGAGACAGGCAGAGAGATAGAGAGAGAGATAGGGAGAGAGACACGGGGTGGGGAGGGGAAGGAGTGTGAGCCCGGGCACCGCCCCCTTCCTCTTCTTTGTAGAATACTGAGCCAATCGCTGGGCCCCACGCTGTCGCCTCATGAATTTTGGGGGGACACAAACATCCCATCCACACCAAAAGGGACACTGGTGGTCATGTGCTGGCACAATTGTGTGTCCCAGGAACCCAATGTGGAAGCCCAAGCCGGGGACCTCAGATCATGACTGTATTTGGAGACGGGGTCTCTAAGAAGGTGACAGATGTAAACCGAGGCCGTCAGGGTGAGCTGTGGTCCACAGGGCTGAGGTCCTGACAGGAGGGGGAGACTCAGACGCCGGTGCACATGGAGACGACCCTGTGAGGACACCGGGAGAAGACGCCGTCTGCAAGCCACGGAGAGGCCTTGGGAGGAGTGGCCGTGCCCACAGCATCAGCGCAGACTTGCAGCCTCCAGGACTGTGAGAACCCCCTGCCGGGCCTTCCGCCCTCAGGCTGAGGTGCCTTGTGGCGGCAGCCCTCGGGCAGGGGTACAGCAGGCTGCAGCAGCCAGGTGAGGCCTGCGTGTGTCGGGGTCGGGACCAGAGCCAGGGCTCAGGCTGCGATGTCAGCAGGCGGGCAGGGAGGTGGGGAGGGCAGCTTGCAGGGACCAGCAGGTGAGGCGGAAGGAAGTTCAGACACAGAAGTGAATGAGGAAGCAAATCGCAGCGCACAGAGGCCCCTGCGGCCTGGGTGTGGGAGGGTCGAGCGTGTGGTCTCAACCCTGCTTCAGGAAACCCACTGAGTGCGGGGCGCTCGCTCTGGCCCAGGGGCCGCTGGCTGCTCCTGGCTGCCTTAAGCCTTCTCAGAGCCCGCCGCAGACTCTGCGGATCCAGCGGCAAGCGGGTGCCAGGTGGCGGGACTCACGGCTGCAGGCGCGTTCCCTGGGCTCCAGGCCACCTTCCTGCTCACGAGGCAAACGGTTGGACCCCTACCCCATCTGATCATAACTGATGCTGACAAATGTTAAAAAAATCAAATGAAAACCGAGCGTTCACTGAGTGCCAGGTGGTCTGTTTGGGGTGGAAAGCACAGACATGAGCGAGACATCCTTAATCAACCAGAAGAGGGGATTCCTTTGTGGGGAAGGGGTCTCAGGCAGCCGGCTGTGCGGGGGATCGTTGTGGCTAGCTAAGACGTAAAGCCCACCTTTCCAGGGAGCCAGGTGCGCGGGTCCAGGGGGGTGCCCCGCCCGGCTGTCCAATCGGCCCTGCTCATTACTGGGGACCCTGACGGTGTTAGTCTGCTCTCCCACTGCTAATAAAGACGTACCAGAGACTGGGTAATTTGCAAAGGAAAGAGGTTCAATTGACTCACAGTTCCACGCGGCTGGGGAGGCCTCACAGTCACGGTGGAAGAACGAGGGCAGTCTTACACGGCAGCAGGCAAGAGAGAGTCTGTGCAGGGCAACTCCCCTTCATAAAGTATTAGGTCTCGTGAGCCCCACTCACTCTCACGGGAACAGCACGGGAAAAAACCCACCCCATGATTCAATTACCTCCCACCGGGTCCCTCCGAGACACATGGGAGTCGTGGGAGCTGTAATTCAAGATGGGATTCGGGTGGGGACACAGCTGAACTGTATCGCTGACCTCGGGAGCGTTTTCCTCTTAGGGGCTTAGCACTGCCTGTGAACTTTCCCTGCTAACCCTCACCGGATGGAAAGTTCCTGAAAGCCTGAGATAAACTCTGTCTTGTCCCCTCCTTCTAGTGCCTGGCACGGGATAGATGACCAGCTCGTATTTGTTAAAGAATGAAAGAGAGAACTTTGTTAACTAAAAATTACACAACCAGGCGGGGCGCGGTGGCTCGCGCCTGTAATCCCAGCACTTTGGGAGGCTGAGGTGGACGAATCACGAGGTCAGGAGATTGAGACCATCCTGGCCAACATGGTGAAACCTTGACTCTACTAAAAATATAAAAAATTAGCCAGGCATGGTGGCACGCACCTGTAGTCCCAGCTACTCAGGAGGCTGAGGCAGGAGAATTGCTTGAACCTGGGAGGTGGAGGTTGCAGTGAGCCCAGATTACACCACTGCACTCCAGCCTGGGTGACAGGGCGAGATCTGTCTCAAGAAAAAAAAAAATCACACAGTGTACAAATTTAGAAAGGAAACTTCCTTCTGAAGGGCTGCAGGCTGCCAGGCGGCCGCCCTACAGGCTGGGAAGCACTGCCTGGCCCGGAGCCCGAGAGGCTGGGTGGAACAGGGCTCCATGCTGAATGGATTGGCCAAGCATGCAGATTCAACGATTCTAGGAGGAATATTCATGAATATTCATGAAGGGGCCTGGCACATGCGTGATGGACAAGCATGCCTGTGACATAGGACCCAAGTTTGTCTTGGGTGTAAACCTAACATTTAAATGAGTTACAGTTGGGCCACGTACATCCAAAGTCCTTTTCAGGACAGAGGCCCTCAAATGCTCAGCGTCTGTAAAGCGGCCGGAACCAGTCCATGGATGGGGTCTTTTATCCGGAGAAAGTGCTGACCTCTGTCTCCTGCCTCATGAAGGCTGCAGTGGAACTGTGTTCGGGGCAGTGTCTGATGGCCGCTGCTGTCACCGCCGGAGACTTGCTTACCTCCAGGCCAGAGCTTATTTAGCTGCCAGAGAAAAATCAACACCCTGTGAGAGGGAGAACACCGCTTATTCTTTAGGTGTGGGGCGCGTGGCTCAACCCTTGCCCGGCACGCCTCAGGTCCTGTGTATAATTTGGCATCGTATTGCCACAGACTTCTGTCAGTCTTGTGGTCTCTGTTCTAACGTAAAGGTTGGTCAGTTGCTCCTAAACCGCCAAAGAGTGGGGCATAATGAGGCTTGAGGGGCTTAGAATTTCCTTTTGGCTCACCCTTCCTGATGGTGAGCGAGGGAGCACATGGTGGGCGCCGGGCCGCGGGGTCCTGGGTTGGGCAGGATGGGAAGCCCATGGGATGCTGAGTGAGCATGAGCTGTTCTGTGATGGAACGCTGACACGCTGAGGGGCCACGTGCAATGTGTTCGCCTTGGGAAGCCAGAAGAAGTTCAGGGATTTTCTCTCTGCTGTGACCTGCGGTCCCTTCACACCATCAGCGGGACTTTCTTTCTGATGGGCTGGGGAGGGCGACTGCCTTTGAGAAGTGATGTGGGAGCAGGGCAGGGAGCAGGCAGGGCAGCGGCTGCAGACTTCAGGTCTAAAGGCAGGTGTCCCCGTCATGATTTGTGTGGCAGGCAAATACCTGGAGCCCCTACAGCCACGTGGGCAACCCGGGAGTCACCGGGCCGGCCGTGGAGACCAGGTCCCTAGTGCACAGCTCAGTCTGAGTTCTCTACTGGAATTTCCAACCTGACGTGGAAGTCAGAGCCGTGCTGGGATCCCAGTGACTGGGGGAGGCAAGGTTGGGTTGCATGAGGGAGGGCGGGGGTCATGGGGAAGACCCAGCACCCCAGAAACATTCAAAGGAATGAAAACCGGTAAATCAGAGCAGCACTGGCTGAGAAGAGGGACCTGGGGTGGGAGGCTGCTGCTGGGCGCCAGGCTGATCCGAGGCACGGTTTGCAACGAGGCACCAACGAGGCACGAGGGGGTGAGCTGCCCTGGTGGGCGTGCCCACTTCTCACATGTACATAACGACACACGGCAGTCAGCATTTGAACCACAGTAAGCATTTTACATTCATTCATTCATTTGTTCATTAGGGCAATAGATTTTTTTTTTTTTTAATGAAAGCCTTTTGTTGCGGGGAACTTTCTCTGCTTGCCTCAAGAATGTGTTAGTTTTTCGTTTACTTATTTGTTTACCTTTTGAGATAAGGTCTCCCTCTGTCCCCCGGGCTGGAGTGCAGTGGTGTGATCTCGGCTCACTGCAACCTCTGCCTCCTGGGTTCCAGCCATTCTCATCTCAGCCTGGGATTGCATGTGTGTGACACCACACCCAGCTAATTTTTATATTTTTAGTAGAGACAGGGTTTTGCCATGTGGGCCAGGCTGGTCTCAAACTCCTAGATTCATGTGATTCTTCCCACTTGGCCTCCAAAGTGGTAGGATCATAGGCGTGAGTCACTGCACCCAGCCTAGGATATGTTTTTTTTTTTTTTTAATTTTATTTAATTTAAAAATAATTCTAGATTCAGGAGGTCCACGCACAGGCTTGTTTCATAGGCATGTTTTGTGATGCTGAGGCTTGGGTTTCGTTCACCCTGTCATGCATGCCGTGAGCACGGTACAGGGTGAGAGTCCCTCACGCCTTGCCCCTCCCTCTCCCCTTTCTCTGCGAGTACCCAGCGTCTCCTGTACATCCTGTGCACCCAATGTTTAGCTCCACGGATAAATGAGAACATGTGATTCTTGGATTTGCGTTTCTGTGTTAATTCATTCCATAAACATTTATTTAGGGCACGGAATGGGGCCAGGGCAGGTGCTAAGCTCTGAAAATGCAGACCTAAGTGAGTGAGTCTCCTCCCTGAAGGAGCTGCATTGTTCCAGCAGGAGAGCTGCAGTCGCTTTGTAAAAAGGTGCTAATCACCGGAAACTCGCTGGGCAGGGAGGCCCACGTGTGTTTGTGCCTCGCTTGACACCAAGACATCCGTGCAGGTGACCGTCTGTTCTGTGTGTGCTGCCTGCATGTCTGTGAGAAAGTGCCCCGGTTTCTGCTAAAGCTGAACCCAGGCTGGGACAGGCCTTCAGGTGGGCAGGGGCTAAGAGGGTGCAGGAAGGCTGAGGGCAGTGGCTGGACGCTCACCCCACACCTGCCTCCACCTGCGCAGTCTCTCTGATGCTGCTTCAAGGCTGAGTCACGCTGCTCCAGCCTGCTGTACCCCTGCCCGATGGCTGCTGCCACAAGGCACCCCAGCCTGAGGGCGGAAGGCCCGGCAGGGGGCTCTCACAGTCCTGGAGGCTGCAAGTCTGTGCTGATGCTGTGGGCACGGCCACTCCTCCCAAGGCCTCTCCGTGGCTTGCAGACGGCGTCTTCTCCCGGTGTCCTCACAGGGTCGTCCTCCGTGTGCACCTGCGTCCCAGTCTCCTCCTCCTGTCAGGACCTCAGCCCTGCGGACCACAGCCCACCCTGACGGCCTTGGTTTACATCTGTCACCTTCTTAGAGACCCCGTCTCCAAATACAGTCATGATCTGAGGTCCCGGGCTTGGGCTTCCACGTAGGGTTCCTGGGACACACAATTCTGCCAGCACATGACCACCAGTGTCCCCTTTGGTGTGGATGGGATGTTTGTGTACTCCCAAAATTCATGTCAAAGCCCAAGCCCCTCATGTGACGGTATTTAGAGGCGGGACCGTGGGGAGACCACGAGGGTGGGATGAGGCGACAGCGTGGGGCCCCGCGACGGGTTCAGTGTTCTACAAAGAAGAGGAAGGGGGCGGTGCCCGGGCTCACACTCCTTGTCCTCCTCCCTCCCTCTCTCTCTCTCTGTCTCTGTCTCTCTCTCCCTGTCTCTGTGTCTCTCTGTCTCTCTCCCTGTTTCTGTCTCTCTGTCTCTCTCTCTCCCTGTCTCTGTCTCTCTCTGTCTCTCTCCCTGTCTCTCTCCCTGTCTCTGTCTCTCTCTCTCTCCCGTCTCTGTCTCTCTCTGTCTCTCTCCCTGTTTCTGTCTCTCTGTCTCTCTCTCTCCCTGTCTCTGTCTCTCTCTGTCTCTCTCTCTCTCCCCCGTCTGTCTCTCTCTGTCTCTCTTGAGACGGAGTTTTGCTCTTGTT
>NW_016107898.1:1016859-1036594 GCF_001604975.1 Cebus imitator
GGCCTTAGAGAGCAGCAGAGCGGGAATTGCCCAGTGCGTTACCCCTGGCCAAGCTTCTCCCGTGCCCCGAAGAGGTCCCTCATGGAATTTGTATTTATCTAGTACACAATGAGCTTTCAACTCATGTGTGAATCAACTGTCTGATATGTAAGCACAGACGAACTCACACATTGCTTTTGAAAATATTTGCCGTCAAGTCGGAAATGCAAAAACGCCCCGCTCTGCAGAAGATTCCCAGCAAGAAGCCCAAGTGACAGCCTCCATCCTCACAGTAATTAAGAGACATCCGAAAGGTCCCAGAAGGAGGTGGGGGCCTGGCGTGGCACATTCCCAAACATCACTGAAGACACACACTGACCAGCCTCTCTGTGTCCCAGAGACTCTTAGTCTGTTTTCAGTTTTATTTCCCTTGAATTCCTGTCACCTAAGTAGATGCCATTTCTCAGGATGGCCACTAAAATGTGAAAAGATGCAAGAGCAGAATAGCTCCTAGCTTCCCTTCTTTTTAAAAACTCTTCATTGTTCTGTGTCCCACGTTAGGCTCGAAAAAGAGAATGTTTCTCTCTCTTAATAATAATAGAGTCTCTGGAGACCTCTGACCACAGTAAGAGCCCTGAGAAGATAGGACTGCAGGGTTGATAACAGAAGTTAGCTGTGATCACACAGGAGCAGTTAAAGAAGATAAACAGAGTGAGCAGCGCCAGCTCCCAGGGCAGGCCCGTCCGACTTACAGAGCCTCTGACAAGGCAGGGATTATCTGTCTTATTTTCTCTCTGCTAATAAAAGATTTTCCTTTGTCCTCCTGGCCCACGAAAAGAACGTTAAGAATCCAAATGCAGCAAATTATAAAATAATATCCTTGGGAGATGCTGAGATAATATATTTATTGAGTGTTATTAAAAACAAATATATCATTAAGTGAGACTTCTACAGACCTAAAAGCACACAAAGGCCTAATCTCTATCAGGTCCCGGCACATACATTGTTCTAAAATATTATTTATGATTATACCTTCTTAGGTTGGGAGCACTGTTTTTGGATCTTTCTTTTTTGAGACAGAGTCTTGCTCTGTCGCCCACGGCCCAAGCTGGAGTGCAGTGGCACGATCTCAGCTCACTGCAACCTCTGTCTCTAAGGTTCAAGCAATTCTCCTGCCTCAGCCTCCTGAGTAGCTGGGACTACAGGCATGCGCCACCATGCCTGGCCACTTTTTGTATTTTTTAGTAGAGATGGAGTTTCACTATGTTGGCCAGGCTGGTCTTGAACTCTTGACCTCGTGATCCACCGCCTCAGCCTCCCAAAGTGCTGGGATTACAGGCGTGAGCCGCCGCGTCCAGCCGGGAGAACTGTTTCTAAAACTCCTGCTAGTTAAGGACCCAACTCTCCCCCACAATCTTTTTGGCTCTCAACCTGAGATTATTTTAAGGATATAAATTGAGGACTGAAAGCTTCATGGCCAGGCAGATTGGACTGCAGAAAGCCAAAGCCAGAATAGGCACAGACTTGTTCCCTGGGACACAAGCACGTTCCAGTGTCCAGCCAGTGTTGTGAGCGATGTGTGTGAACGAGATCAGCCGTGATATTTCAACAGTCGTGCGTTTTGCTCACAGACATAACTCTTAACAGAAGCTGTTCCAGCACCTCCAGTTCAGTGCAGGGAGTGAAGATAAACACGTAGGCAGCGATCAGCTTCTTGTTACCTACTGTTAGTCCACACAGACACTTTAGAAAAAAATTTCCAAAAGTTTTTGTAGGGGGTTAAATGTCTTTACCCAAATTGTTCCAGTGTGGAAACCTTGAGAATCATTCAAGCTTCAGTGACTTTCAAACCTCCTAACCTGAGCTGCAAATTTTTCTTGCATGTGTATGTATCCACATTTATTTTTTCTGAGAGGAGGGTCCAATAGGTTTAATCCCATTATTTACTGTCAAAAACCAGGGCTCTAAGGACCCACTAGAGTGTGTATCCAACAACAGACAGGGGATTCCTGTGGGAATTTCAGACAACGAGAGAAAAGCCAACTTCCTAAGTAAATTATAGACTGCAATCCATCCCAGGCAAACCACAGCTAGGATGCCAAGGGTAGCAGTGGCCGTCCCAACCGATGTTTTACCTGCAGGTTGCTGGCGTCCTGGGAAGGGGTTCGAGGTGTTGTTTGTTAGAACAACTTTCCTGCCCTCTAAGCCCTGCTGCTTGTTGGAGAGGCACTGAAGAGCGACCCCATATGCACAGGGCACTGCCATTGACCCAGGCACACTGGGAGAGGATGAGCATGTTCTCCAGGTGGACCCCTTCTTCAGAAATTCCAGCCCAGGGAAATCCAATCATTCCTCCCTAAGACAGATGTTGATCGACTCTTTACTGCTTTTAA
Source organism: Cebus imitator (assembly GCF_001604975.1). Taxonomy (NCBI): domain Eukaryota; kingdom Metazoa; phylum Chordata; class Mammalia; order Primates; family Cebidae; genus Cebus; species Cebus imitator. The sequence goes on from NW_016107898.1 coordinate 1,019,232, forward strand.
CTCTGCAGTCATGTTCTACTGAAAGTATTATGAAAACAACAAAGAAAATATTAGAACTCCTTTGAGAGAGAAAAGGAATGTGCAAACCAAGGATGAATGAGGAGTGAGAGAGGTTCAGCAAGGAAGAAAAAAGCCTCTAGAGGAAGAAGAAGTATTTCATACATCCCCAGTGGGTCGTAAATCCCCATCTGAGTGGCCACATATGTGTCAGGGATGAACTAGAAGCCGCTTCTTTGAATCCTGTCCTGCAGATGGGATTATGCAAGCTCTGTATTATTTTCCTTCTAACACTTCGGTCACGTCTTACTGTGGCGTTAGGTATAATGCCCAGTTAACAAGTTTGTTTTCTGCTGTGATGCTAGGGGCCGGGGGTATCATAGCAACCAGTCGACGGGTAGCCTAGTCCAGAACAGGTGCTCCCTGAGCTAGGACGGGACGGTGTCCTGATAAACACATTGCAGGCTGAAAATGCAGTAAGTTGAAAATGCGCTCAATACACCTGATCTATAGGATGTCACGGGTTAGCCTTGCTCGCCTTAGATGTGCTCAGAACACTTAGATTAGCAGATGGTTGGGTACAGTCCTCCAACACCGGGCCTGTTTTAATCACAAGGGTTGACTGTGTCAAGTCATTTGCTGATGTGGTTGTGAGTTGAGCCACCATAAATCAGGAACTGCCTGTGTTGATTACATTTTCTTTCTCCTTCGTTTCTGAAATCCTAAACATTTTCCTAAGAGCCTGTTGTGGAGCAATCTCGCATTATTTTAGACAAACACACTTTAAGAACATCTGTACATTTAGCTTGTATCTGTAATAATGAATTTTTACCATTTTTCTATGGGATAGAAAGATATTTCCCCACCACCCCCTTACATCTAAAATTCCCTCCTTCACCAATTTACAGTCTGTCAATCTGGAGACTTCCTTCAAGTGCTTTTCCATCATTCATCTTTCCGTTGGCTGGGTCCTAACCTGTCCCTGGCCTGGGAAATCCCTCCCCCCTCCTGGTCAGTTTACCCTGGCCCCAGCCCTGGCCAGTGCGCTCTGCCTGCCTGAGATGCACCTGCAGGGGCACCTGGGATTCCGCCACAGCTCCCTGGGGTCTTTGTCGGAGTGACAGCCTGTTCTGTGCAGTTTTCACCTGCTGCCTTCTAAGGTCTGATGCCTGTCACTTTGTAGACTTGCTTTGCCATTCAACTTCATTTTGCCGTAAACACGGATTCTCCTGCCTCAGCCTCCTGAGTAGCCGGGACTACAGGCATGTGCCACCATGCCCAGCTTTGTATTTTTAGTAGAGATGGGTTTTTACCATGTTGGCCAGGATGGTCTCGATCTCCTGACCTCGTGATCCGCCCTTCTCAGCCTCACAAAGTGTTGGGAGCCACCGCGCCCGGCCCCTCTGTCTCATTGTCCTTCAGGTTCTGCTCTCTGTAGATGCCATCAGCTGTGCTGAGACAGCCATGGATGCGCATGGCTTTGTTCAGGTGCAATCTTGGCAGAAACGCTGTTCCCTAGCAGGGGCCCTGCAGGCTGGGCCGCGCCAAGCCCTTTGTGTGCATATCGTGTGTTTCCACAAGGCTTTGCTTTGCACCATCGAGAGAACAGCCTCCTTGGACACACCTTCCACATCTGTATGCTAAGTCCTCCTTCTGCTGGGCTTTTGCTGTTCTCCAAAGCACGCATACACCAAGACCATACGCTTGGTGCTGGCCCTTTTTACTTTATCTTCTTGTAGATGGGGCTGAGAAGCCACCAGAAACTTGGGGACCAGCCAGCGGAATGCTATGTTCCCAGGGAAGCTGCTCAAAAACAGTAATTACAGTTCCAGAAATGAGTGTTCATGAAAAATTAAGAAAATACAGTTTTCCCATTCTAGATTACCAACATTATAAACAGACACACCAATTGTCTTATGATTTAAAAGTCAGAATTATAAATATATAAAGTAAATAAAGCAAAAAAAAATCCAACTGCTGCATTCTAAAAACTCTTATGATGCATGATTTAAAAGATAATCAAACACAATCACCAGGAAAAACCTTTGATCTAAGATACGCCACTTTTTTTTGGCCTCTTAAGCATACTATTTTCCTCTGATTATGTTAATTAAAGAAGATTACTTTTAATAACATAAAATGGAGATACTTGGGGTCATATTAACTTGTATTTCAAGCATGCTTCAATCACTAAAGAGAAAAAAAATCCTGTTATTCTCCCAAAGAGGCATATACAACCCTGGCCTCAAGAATACATTCAATGTTTGCACTTTAGGAAAAAACGCTTTGGACATCTGTGCCACTGGTGTGTGGGTATACTGATATAAAGACGTATTCGTAGGATGCATGAGATCAAGTTTGGGGAATATTGCTTTATCAATTGAGTGAAAGCATTTTCAACCTTTAAATGCTTAGTTGTGGCACGATGCCCCCAATGACCGCTGTCTCCAAGAGCCTGCAGAATTGCTTACACCAGTCCCCCAGATTGCCTGGCATTGTATAGATCACGACATTCTTATTTCTGGTCTTGTTAAACAGGTGTAGCCTTGGGCTCAAGCCAGTGATATTGTTTGGGAATGGAGGTGGCAGGGCTGACAGCCAGACTTGGGACAGACCTGGGCTTAGATCAGCTGATTATTATTCATGGGAACTTAGGCAGCTGTTTCCCCATTTGCAAAAATATATCTCATCCAAGTATTGTGAGCATTTAACCAAAGAATGTCTGTGAAATATGAAGCTCAGAGCAAGGCACATAGCAAATGCTTAATAAACATCAGCTATTATTGGCCGGCCGCGGTGGCTCACGCCTGTAATCCCAGCACTTTGGGAGCTGAGGTGGGCAGATCACGAGGTCAGAAGTTCGAGACCAGCCTGGCCAACATGATGAAACCCTGTCTTTACTAAAGATACAAAAATTAGCCAGGAGTGGTGGCGTGCACCTGTAATCCCAGCTATCGGGAGGCTGAGGCAAGAGAATCACTTGAATCCGGGAGGCGGAGGTTGCAGTGAGCCAAGATCACACCATTGCCCTCCAGCCTGGGTGACAGAGCAAGACTCCATCTCTAAAAATAAAAGTGACAGCCATTATGATCATTTTAGATTTTTCTAAAGGCACGTGGAAAATATCCACTTAGACTCACAATTTAAACACCTCACCAGGGGGTCAGCCCTGAGAAGCAAGACTGACGCCAGGGCATGACCACGACCTCCTGCCCACCAGGATTCGGCCTCTCAGGCAGGTGTCCAGCATGCCGAGTCGGGCGCGCCCTCTCGTGGCCACTGCGGGTTGAGCATCCAGGGGAAGACTTGGGGAGCTCCGTGTCTGAAGCTGCCTGGGAAGAAAGCCATCCAGCCGCGGGGTCTCCTTTGGGCTCTGCCCGTCACAGTGTCGTATGTGCTCCGTGTTGCCTCCCATCGGCCATCGCCTTTCCCTAGGCTTTGGGTGGAATTTCTGTCTGCTCTCCTGAGAAGTTGTACTGCAGCAGTCACTAGATGGGTGCTGTTTTCTTCCTTTCCCCTGGCAGGGTCTGCCCGGGCTGGGTGCCAGAACGATTACGTGTGCCCAGGGGGACCCACAGACCCTGCTCCTGCTCTGCAGGGCCGTGTCCGAGTGTGCACCTGGCCGGAGCCTCTGTGAAGGCCAAGATGAAAGGGAGAAGACGGTATCTGTGGAGTGTTCTGGTGCCTGTCTCAGCGCTGATAGAAACAAGTTCCTTTTGCAAGCCACGCATTTCCATCTTTATGTAGAAGTGGGACTGCGACCTCCACAGACAGCATTTGGGAGGAGGGGTCCGCACAAGCCAAATCCGAAGGTGGCCCAGAGCAGGGCGGGTCAGCAGGTGTCCGGGTGCTGCTGCCACACAGACCTTCTGGTCTGCATGGCCTCTCGTGTTAGGTGGCTCTGACTCCAGCGGGTGGAAGTGGGTCAGCCTCCCGTCTACCCGGCCACACCCTCCTGCACCATCGCTGTGACCTCACTCACCCCGTGATGCCATAGGAGGGGAGTTCCAGTAGAACGTGCCTCCTAGGTGACAAAAATGCTTTCAGAGAATGCTTGGACAGCCCTTTGAGGTCCTTGCAGAACGTGGGAGTCATGACCTCCCTGGGTTCTCTCATGTGCGACTGCGTGGCACAGAGCAGGACGGGTGATTCGATTTTATGCCTGAGCAAACTGCAGCTGTGATATCTGGGGATCCCTCAAGCCCACTTTGTTTGTTGGAGGCAGAGGGGGCCGTGGACCCAGGCCCCATCCCTCTGTGTCAGGAATGGAGGCTCTGAGTGGTGGTGGAGGTGGCGCGTCCTCAGGGTGGAGGCGGGTCCTTTTCTACTGAGGAGCCTCTTTCCTTCCTCAAAGCCCAGCTCTGCGGCTCATGCCCAGCTCCCTGGGGTTCACAGATGGGGCCGGAGTCGGCGTCCGGGAGTCGGGGTGCCGGGGCTGTAGTTTTTATTTTCTTCACTCTCTAGATGATCAACTATTTATTGTCACTTTCCATGAGTCATGACCCTCTAAAGCTGGGCCAGACTGAATGGGACACGGAACCTCCTTCTCTTCCTCCCTTTTCTTTTCCAAAATCTATTTGTGATCCGAGAGAAAAGCCTTTTGAGGAGCGGCTCATGGAGCAGAAATAAAACCTCATGTCACAGCCAAGTGCCTAGGCCGAAAGGGATGTAAATGAGTACACACTTGTCATTTTAAAACCGGCTCCGAGGCTCGTGCTTCATCCCGCTCTCCGCCGTGAGCTCCCACATGGTAAGGCAGGCTGAGGCCGGGACTCCCGACAGGTTTGTGGGCTCCTGGTGCACCGTCATGCTCAGCCTTTCAGAGCCCTGGTCCAGCTGTCTTCACAGCAAAGCCAAGGGCCGGATTCTTTTGAAAATCCAGCTCCTCTTCTCCTGAGATAGCACTGACTCCTGGAGGTTAAGGCCTGCTGGAAACTGGCCCCGTGATCCTGGCCCCGCCAGCCATGGCCGTGAGGCTACGGGGCGACCCTGGCACCCCCACCTGCGTCTCCACGGTGCCGCTGCCTCTCACCTCAGGCTGCGTCTTATGTGGGAAGCTTTCCGTGCCTGCAGGGGAGCTGTGTGTGAAAGTCTTGGGTTTTGTGATGGGGACTTGGATATATTTATGGTCATTTTAAGCATGCAAGATTAAGCAAGAGGAGAAAAGTGTAGATGTCGCAGAACCTACAGACTGTGAGAAGCATCCTCTGCTTCAGTGACATGAACATGGAGGATCTTAAAGGACAAGGGGCTTCTCAGAGCCACAGAGACGGCGCTACAGCAATAGCCACTTCCTGGGTGTTGGCCCTGATGGTTCCACGGCCTTGGGGGCTGGGGCTGGGACAGTGGCAGTCAGCCAGCAGTCAATCATGTATTTTTCTAACTATTGTCTGTCTGTCTTTTAAAATCAATCTATTGTAGTAAAATACTCGTAATATTTACCATTTAGAGAATTTAATTTTAATTTAAAATTTCTGTAGAAACAGGGTGTGTCTATGTTGCCCAGGCAGATCTCAAACTCCTGGCTTCAAGAGATCCTTCCGCCTTGGCCTCCCAAAGCTCTAGGATTATAGGCATGAGCCACCACACCTGGCTAGACTTACCATTTAAAAAAATTTATTTATTTAGTTTTGAGATGGGGTTTTGCTCTGTTACTCAGGCTGGCGTGCAGTGGCGTGATCTCGGCTCATCCACAACCTCCGTCTCCCAGGTTCGAGCAATTCTTCTGCCTCAACCTCCCGAGTAGCTGGGGTCACAGGCATGAGCCACAGGCATGCCTGGCTAATTTTTTGTATTTTTAGTAGAGACGGGATTTCTCCATGTTGGCCAGGTTGATCTCGAACTCCTGACCTTAGGTGATCCACCCACCTCAGCTTCCCAAAGTCCTGGGATTACAGGTGTGAGCCACCGCGCCCAGCCCAAATTGACCATTTTTAAGTGTGGGTCTCTGTGGCTTTGGAAGCCTATTGTGTAATTGCCACCACCATCCTCCTCCAGAGCCTTTTCATCTTCCCAAACCGAGCTTTGCCCCATTGAACACTTATTCCTGTTTGCCTCCCCTCAGCCCCTGCAACATGCCTTTTACTCTCTGTCTCCATGTTAAGACAGCAGGGTAAAGACATCTCTTTAGATTTCTTCTTCTATCTAAAGTTGTCCCCAGAGAATAAGAACAAAAGCCAGAAAGCAAACTCAAGCTTTCATGGGGCTCGCAGCCCAACCATGGATTCTACAGTGTGTGTGAAAGGGCGTGGAATGAGGGAAGACCCAGCTGGGGCAGGGCACAGCAAAGCCTGGAGGGTGGGGTCTTCCAGCAGAGCAGCTCCAAGCTGCTCCTGCAGAAGGTGGCTGCCAGGGAAGCAAGGTGGGAGAGAAACCGCATTCCTAGCAGCCACAGCCTCATGTTCTGTTAGCTGGGGAGAAATGACAAATAATGCATACAAACATACATGTACATACACATACATGTACATGCACACGTGCACACACACACATTGAGACACACATGCATACACACACATGTACACACATGCATTTACACATTGTGTACACAATGCATTCACATGCACCCACATACAGGCATACATGCACACACATACATCCACACACATGCATGCACACACACGTGTACACACATGCACTAACACATGCATAGACGCACATAGGTACATCCACACACATGCATACACATATGCACCCACACACGTGTGTACATGTACACACATACATCCACACATGCATACACACATGGACTCACACAAGCATACAGGCACACGCAGCCACACACATGAATACACACATGTGCACACACATGCACTCATGCATACATGCACACACACATCCACACATGCATGCACACACGTACACACATACACTCACACATGCATACATGCACACACATCCACACACATGCATACACATATGCACTCACACATGTATAGATGCACACAATACACCCACACACATGCATGCACACACATGTGTACACACATGCACTCAAACTTATGCATACATGCACACACATATATCCACACACAGGTGTATACACATGCATTCATATACATGCATTCACACACATGCACACGTGCAAACATGTGTGCACATGCAGACACACATATGCACACACATGAATTCACACACATGAACACACATGTGCACACAATGCATCGACCCACACATGTACACACATGAACATACGTGCATGCACACATGCATGTACACACACGTGCACACATTGCATTCACACATGGATGTACACCCATGCATATGCATGCCTACACACATGCATTTACACACACATGCACTTACACACACGGACACAGGCCGTGAGTCACAAGGAGCTTCATCCTGAGCTGGGGAAATTCTAACTTAGCCTTTCCCCAATTTGTACCTTGGGTAAAATAGCTGATCCAGAAAAGACTCAATTTATGAGATAATGTAATAAGAAATGAAAAAAGCATGGGATTAACTTAAAATACTATAAGAGCAGTGTCTCTTAAAGCATGTGAGACCCAAGGGATGCAGGGCTGGTGAACCCATCTTAAAGAAATTTCTAGAAGACAACTCTAGAACAAACTTGAATGTCTCAAAACAGATGGAGACACAGCTAAAAAGTGAGCCATGAGCACTGAAGCCACTCAGTGTAGGAATAAGATCAAAGCTCCTATGGATTGTGGTACATGAGAGGCTATCTTAATGACAAATGTTATAAATAAGATTCTGAGGAATTACAGAAATGGAAACGGTGGGAGAGGAGGCATGGTTGGAGGCGTTCCTCTTCTTGTCTAGTCTGGAGTTAAAAATAATGTATAAAACTGGCAAATCACACATACTTAGAAGTATAAAGCATGAGAAGAACTCAGAATAATAAAATAATAAACTGAAATCATTGGAGGAAAAAAGAGACATAAGAAGTTAGAAATCTATTAATTTCATAATGACTCATAATCAGTAGTCTGGAGTTACTGTCTAAAAAGAGAGAGGGTTAACTTTACTATGTGACATTAGTTTTTAAAATATTCAGTAAAAGAACTAAAAGCAAAATATAAAAATTTCAAGTTAGCATAAAAGAAAAAAATCAGGTGAAACAAAGATCACGCTCATAAACCATATAAAGTCAAATTTAAGAAGAAGAAGGAAAAACAGCAGCATTATGAAAACAGAAGGCAGCATGAAGAGAGCGCTACCCCATACCCAGCAGCTCCACCTGAGCGTGTAGACCCCGAAGAGTTGAAAGCTGGGTTTCCCAGAGAGATTTGAATTCCTGTGTTCATATCAGCATTATCATAATAGCTAAAACTTGGTGGAAACCCAAGTGTGTCCACTGATGAACAAAATGTGTTCTATCAATACAATGGAATATTATCTGACCTTAAAAAGGATGAAGATTTTGATGCATGCTACGGCGTGGGTGAATCCTGGGACACTGTGCTTAGTGAAAAAGCCTGTCGCCAAAAGACAAGTATTGAGAGATTCTGCTAATACCAGGTCCCTGGAGAAGTCAATGTCCTGCAGTCAGAAGGGAGGGTGCCAGGGGGTGAGGGAAAGGGGAAATGGGACGGAGCGTTAGCTCGGGAAGATGAAATAGTTCTGGAGTTGGATGGTACACAGTGCTTTGAATGCCTCAAAGCTGTACACTTAAAAATGGTTGAGATTGGAAACTTTATGTGTATTTTATCACAATGAAAAATAAAAAAAAAATTGGCCGGGCACGGTGGCTCATGAAGGTAATCCCAGCACTTTGGGAGACTGAGGCAGGCGGATCACTTGAGGTCAAGGGTTTGAGACCAGTGTGGTCAAGAAGTCAAAACCCCATCTCTACTAAAAATACAAAAATTAGCCTGGTGCGCTGGCACGCACCTGTAGTCCCAGATACTTGTGGTGGGGGGTGTGGGATGGCTGAGGTGGGAGGATCGCTTGAGCCTGAGAGGTGGAGATTGCAGCAAGCCAAGAATGAGCCTCTGCATTCCAGCCTGGGTGACAGAGAGAGACTTTGTCTCAAAAAATAAAACACACACACACACACACACACACAAAAAAAAAAAAAAAAAAAAAAAGTAAATCAATAAAATAAAATAAATTTAAAATTCCAGAAAGCATAACCTATGATGCAGGCAAGGCCCAGGACAGTCCAACAGCACTGAGCAGAAAATGAAAATCATAAATGCGGCTAAGGCTGGGTGTGGTGGCTCACACCTGTAATCCCAGTACTTTGGGAGGCCAAGGCAGGTGGATCGCTTGATGTCAGGAGTTCAAGACCAGCCTGGCCAACATGGTGAAACCCCACCTCTACTAAAAATACAAAAATTAGCTGGGCATGGTGGCACACACCTGTAATCCCAGCTACTCCAGAGGCTGAGACAGGGAGAATTGTTCGAACCTGGGAGGCAGAGGTTGTAGTGAGCCAAGATCACGCCACTGCTCTCCAGCCTGGGTGACAGAGCAAGATTCAGTCTCAAAATAAATAAATAAATAAATAAATAAAATACAGATAAGCCATGTTATCTGGCGGGATACACCAGAAACGGCTGACCATGAGTGAAGAAGATGCAATCTGTATATCCTGTAACACAGGCACATCCAACCCTTTGCATATGAGTTCTTTTGGCTTCTCTGTGGTGGTGGGTATCACGGAGCTCACGTGTGGACCTTCTTAGCTCATCCACTCTCGTTAGTGTTAGTGTGTTTTATGTGTGGCCCAAGACATTTCTGCTTTTTTCCAGTGTGGCCCAGGGAAGCCAAAAGGTTGGACGCCCCTGCGTTAATGTATCGAAATTGTGTACTGTGTGTATATTCCAAGTACTATGTATATATCTGAATATTCAAAAGTAAACAATTATGAAAGACTCGTCCTTATATAGTTGACATAAGCTGATAAATAATTAGTTTTTGTTAATTTGTTATCATACCATCTGGTGTACGCTTGCTCTACAAATTTTCCTCATTATCAACTGCATCAAAAATAGCATTTTATCAAACAAAATGCAAAATGATAGGATTGAAAAGGCAGTGCCCTTGTGGCACATGTGTTCCTGGGATAACACAGGTGCAGCGTTTTACAGAAGGCCCGTGGCTGCAATGTCTGCTCGGACATGGGAGCAAGCTGAGCTGCCCCCGTTACCCCCGCGTGCAGCGGTGGCCACCAGAGAAGGCGCCTGAGACAGCGCACCCCACCCGAGCGAAGGAGGGGGTTGTGGCAGAGTGTGGCTGTCACTGGCTTTGAAGATAATCGGTGACAGTGATTCTTTCAAACTACAGAGTTTGCACAGAGTTTCTTTCTATTAATATAGCTAATAATAAGAATATCATGAGGCATCTACATTTTTACCAAGAATTTTGACTACTGCTATGGTAGACGACTGCAGCTTAATAATAAACTCTTTTAATTTTTATTTTTTTGAGTCAGAATCTTGCTCTGTCACCAAGTCTGGAGTGGAGATGCGCGATCTTGGCACCCTGCAGCTTCCAGGTCCCAGTCTCAAGTGAGCCACCTCAGTCCCCCAAGCAGCCGGAACCGCAGGCACGCACCACAAAACCCGGCTCTTTTTTTTTTTTTTTTGTATTTTTGGTAGAGACAGGATTTCGCTATTTTGCCCAGGATGGTCTTGACCTCCTGAACTCAGGTGGTCTTCCACCTTGACCTCTTAAAGTGCTGGGATTACAGGTGTGAGCCACCGCACCCGGCCTTAATAATACATTCTTAATGTAAAGCAGGAAGTATTTGCCCTTTAGCTCCTTTACTTTTTTTATGGCTTAGTTTAAAGGCCATTCATTACGTTTTTGACTTTCCTTTGTGTACTTCCAAGTTCCATGCGTTCTCTGTGGGTTTGAAGTTCAGACTTCTGTGACTATGAACACCTTGTGGACATGGTCTGGTATAGTCTTTGTGTTGACCTAAAGCAAATATCTGTTCATCCTTGCATCCATGCATCCATCACCAATTATCCATCCATCCATCCATCCATCCATCCATCCATTCATCCATCCATCAGTCCATCCATCTACCTATCCATCTATCAATCCATTCATCAATCTGTCCATCTATCCATCCATCCATCCATGCATCTATTCATCCATCCATCTATATATGTATCCATCTCTTCATCCATTTATCCATCCTATTGTCTATCTGTCTATCTATCTATCTATCTATCTATCTATCTATCTATCTAATCTATCCATCATCTTCCCAGCTTTATTGAGATTTACTTGACAAAAAATTGTGCATATTAAAGGTGTACAGTGTGATATTCTGGTATACATATACCTTGTGAAATGATTACTAGAATAAAGCTAATATTCATCAGTTCTGGTCACTGTTTTGGTCAAAGGGTAAAACCAATCCATTTAAATCATTAAATAAAAGGCGTCAATAGTCTGATTTGCGATTTGGCATCATGTTGCCCAACTCACATGCTGAGTGATTGAATGATGGTTCAGTTTTAAAACAATTGTTGCAGGTTTTTTAACATCAACTTAGTGGAAAAGGCCTCAAGGTCTCAAAAGTGTATATTTGAGAAACTATACCAGGCTTTTCCTTGTGAAGATGCTTGTAGTTTAATTTTTCATTTTTCACTATGCCTACAGCAATGTCTCATACTAGGCTTTGCACAAAGTTAGCGCATTTTTTAGTTGAATTAAATTAGTTGTTGACTAAAAATTCTCAAATCAGATAATTTACAACTTGAAGTGTATTTGACTAAATAAATTAAAAAGCCATCCATGTGCAAACTTCAGTCCATGGAACTCAACACATTAATGTGGATTTTCTAACACTCAATGTATTAGGAAGATTATAATTGAACTTGATTCACCTAGGATTATTTTTCTAATTTCATTTTGTGTAGCCTCCATCTGTTCATAATAAAAAACAAAATGGGTGTTTTATTGCACAGCAGCAGCAAATAGTAGTGGGCCCATATATTATACCCTTAATGCTATTTACACAGGAGAAATGTAGTGGGCGGCTGCAGTGGACAGATTGAGAGCATAATTCAGTTAAAGATTTTGCTGCTGTTGTGAACCATGAGAGACTTCACCCTTGGAATAGAGTCTCAAGACTGAATTAGAGCTTCACTCACCCATTGCAGTACGTGGACACCCATTCATAATATCCACGGACAAGTACCCAGACTTACACAAACACGGCTTCCTTGACTAGACCCAGAAAACTTAGCTATGTGTCACCACCAAGGAAAATTAGTGTAGTCAGACAATTAAATTTTCACCAAAAGATTTAGTAGATATGAAGTAAAATGGGCTTTTCATTTTGAATGTCATTGGTCTAAGAACATAGGTTCATTCTACTGATCCTATTGACTTGGGATTAGGAAAATAACAAATTATTACAATATATTAATTCAGATTTCAATCACATTATGCTCATTCAATCAGTCTTTCATTAATAATGGTACATCAAATGAAATGCAAATGATCAGAAGTGATATTAATTATGAATTAATAAACTTTCTGTGCAAAGTAACTACCAGGAATTTAGCTAATTAATTTCAGTTCATGCATTCAGGTAACAAAGTATTTTGTTGGCTGTCCATCGTGTATCAATCACAGAGCCTATCAGATGCATGTCAATCACAGGGATTGATGCCTGTCGGTCATAGTGCTAGAGGTCGTGGGAGCCTATCAGATGCAACTTCAGCAGACAGAACCTACACTGCCCAGAGACTAGTCAGCACAGGAAGAGCCTTTTGTATGGCTTGAGTCATCAGAGAGGCATAGCTGGGGGTGTGCATGCAGGGAGAGAGAAAGGGGAGGGGTAGGAAAGGGAAAAAGAGTATTTAGGGGAAGAAGACCCTATTGCATCCCAGTGTCATGGGGCTGTGATTTCCGAGTAACTAACATTGGCCCCAGGGTGGACTCATGGCTCTACCTCTTCTTGATGTGAATCCTTTTAGGGGGGCTTTGGCCTGATTAGGTGAACCACAGCAACCCCTTCCAGAGAGGGGATGCTTAATTTTTAGGCTTTAGCGATAACTAGAATGACAGAACCTAATAATAATGAGGCAGGAAAAAAGTCAAGGCAAGGGCTCCCTGCGGTTCTCAAGCTGTTCTCTCTGCTTAGGCTTAATAGGGGGAGAGCACAGGGTCTGGGCAACAGGGAGACAGGATGGCCTGAAGGAAGATTGACGGCAAAGAGGTTAAAAGGGAGCAGAACCTTACCCCAGGCCCCCTTGGGGCCCAAAGATGCTTAAGGGCCCTAAGCGTAAGAGTTGCCGAATCTGAGATAATCCCAAGTACGGGGAGACAGGCTACTGTGAGACCTCACGCCACTCCTTCCAGAGAAGAAGGCGGAGGAAGGGAAAGTCATATTCTAATACTCCATAAGATGAGCACATACAGAGACCACTGACACAGTAACTCAGACGTGTGACTTAACTTGGTGCCTGCGACAGAAACCACATTTAGCAAATAACTGAAATCATTTCGTCAATTTGTTTTCTCTGTGAGCTAGTAACCAACTTCTCGCTTTTTTACCCGTTACATTGATGAGATTCTGAGACTGTGCTAAACTGTAAGCGATCCACAGAGATAAGCACACTGGTTTTACTGGGCGTGGGGTCGAGGTGGTAAGTGTCATCCATGCAGTGTGTCAGTAAGGCTGGCCCGGGTTTGCTGAGAGCAGCGGCGACCATGGTTTCTTTTCACTTGTGCTGCAGGTCCATCCATGTGGGCAAGCATGGGAGCCTCTGCCCTTGTGGTCCTATCTGTTGATCCTTCTCAACCCATGTTCCCATGAATGCAGGGGTGAGGGAAGGAGAATGGGGTGACCCCAGGTGGCTCTAAAAGCTCCTGCTAGAGGTGACCCCCTCACTTCCACTCGCATTTGATTAGCAAGTTGCATGGCAATGCCCAGCTTCCAGTGTTCCCATGCGCTGGAATGAGAGGGCAGAAGATATTTGAGGGTGGCACACTTGGTGTCCTGCAGGATCAGCCCTCCCCATTAGGCAAACTGCACATGCAGAAGGGGTCGGAGTCTCACCAGTGTCGGGGATCCCAGAATCACCCCTCAGGAGTCAGGGCAAGATGAAGACCCAGCTTGTGTAGGCTGGGTATCAGTCAGGAAGGCAGTGGTATGGTTTGGCTATGTCCCTACCCGACTCTCATCTTGAATTGTAGCTCCTATGATCCCCATGTGTCCTGGGAGGGACCTGCTGGGAGGTAATTGAATCATGGGGGTCGGGCTTTCTGAGCTGTTCCCATGATAGTGAATAACTGCACCTCATCTGATTGTGCAGCTCTTCAGTGGCAAAGAAAGGGAAGAGGGGCCACCATGTTCCCAGGGTTTTGGGGCACGTGGACCTTCAACTCCTGGGATAGTGGTAGAAATGCCAGAGGAAGACATTCTCATGGGCTAGGTATTCATTTGGAAGAGTGCAGCTGGGTGCCTGGCAAATGGATTAATGCATGGAGATGTCACTTAGAGCTTACACGCTTACACGCTCTCTTGCCTGCTCCCATGTAAGATGTGCCTTTGCTCCTCTCTCGCCTTCCACCATGATTGTGAGGCCTCCCCAGCCATATGGAACTGTGGTTCCATTAAACTTCTTTACTTCTTTTTCTTTATAAATTACCCAGTCTCAGGTAGGCTTTTTTTTTTTTTTTTTTTTTTTTTTTTTGATACGAAGTCTCACTTGGTGCCCAGGCTGGAGTGCAATGGCACAATCTTGGCTCACTGCAGCCTCTGCCTCGTGGGTTCAAGCAATTCTCCTGCCTCAGTCTCCTGAGTAGCTGTAGCTAGGATTACAGGCACGTGCCATCACACCCACCTAATTTTTGTATTTTTATTAGAAACCGGGTTTCATCATGTTGGTCAGGCTGGTCTTGAGCTCCTGACCTCGTGATCCACCCACCTCAGGTGTGTCTTTATTAGCAGAATGAGAACGTATTAATATAGGCAGGGACAGAAGCGACTAGTTGTGTTGGAATTTGATCAGTCACTGTGTTATGAAAAATAGTAATAAGTCGTCTGTTCATCTGAAGTCCCTGTAAAGGACTGGGACAGACAGGCTTGAGCTACCAAAGCATAATTGTGCAGCTCTTCAGCGGCAAAGAAAGGGGAGAGGGGCCGCCATGTTCCCAGGGTTTTGGGGCATGTGGACCTTCGACTCCTGGGAGAGTGGTAGAGATGCCGGAGGAAGATGTTCTCATGGGCTGGGTATTTGGAAGAGTGCAGCTGGGTGCCTGGCAAATGGATTAATGCATGGAGATGTCACTCAGAGCTTACAAGGTGCAGGTGTACTGGTCTGCAGCCCATGGTGGAGACCGAAGGTCAGCAGAACTGGAGCATGGGACATCTGAGCACTGCCCACCTAGTCATTCCCACCTTTCTTCAAAGGTCCTGGTGACTCTGTGAGACATTTTGCTGACTGTGTCTTCTTACATATTAGACAGGAATGGGTGAATATGAGGGTGAGACACTCTATAGCCTGAGCACCTGGCACAAGCACGCTGTGATAATTCAAAGTTTGTTGCATGTAAACAACAAACCGGGTGCTGTCAGGGTCCTCTGGCAATGGCTTCATATGGAAGGCATTTTGCTGGGGCTGGGGTCCCTGTTACCCCTCCCCTGAATCTGGGAAGAGCCAGAGTTACAGGAACAGATATCAGCCCCCCACACCCCTTCCAAGGCTGGGAGCATCTTTGAGGAGAATGAAGACACTGCCTTCCCCCGGCACACCCCTGGCAAAGATGGCACACCCCTGGCAAATACAGCACACCCTCAAGTCAGATTCCACTTTAATAAACAGCAGGAGGTGCCTGTGACCTTTCAGCAACTCCAAGCTGGGTCATTGTTAAATGATTTGAACTTGTTGAACTCATCATTTATTCAGAGAGTGAGCTTTCCCTTCATAATTTGTCCGTGATCTTGTGATGCTCCGTGAGTTTCTTCATGTTTATTTTTGCCCTTGTTCTCAGCCCACAGATGCTGTCATCGCTGAGGTAAACCCCTGATCTAGAAATTTAGGCCAAATTATGATTTCTCTTTTGACTTTTTAAATGTCACTTCAGAAGTGTTTATTATTTCATTTGTTGTTAACATCCTAATAGTTCGGGAAACAATAGATCATAATGAAATCAATCACCTTTAAAATAGGTCCATATCGGTGCTACTGTAATTGCATTTGACATTTTCCTTTAAACAAAGTTACACATTGCTAACAACTTAAATAAACCTTGCTCTTTGGAGATGGGATTGAAAAATGTATTTAGCCTATGATGTAGGTGAGGCTGGCTGGGCAAGCTGAACTTTCTAATAAAAAAACATGGAAAGGAGCTAATAAAAACAGCCCGGTCTCTACAGCTACTCAGATGGTTTTCCACTTGAGCCTAAAGCATTTTCATTTAGAAAACCGTTGCGGAAGACAGTGTGGTGATTCCTCAAGGATCTAGAAATAGAAATAGCATTTGACCCAACAATCCTATAACTGGGTATATACCCAAAGGATTATAAAAACATTCAATTATAAAGACACATGCACACGTATATTTATTGCATCACTGTTTACAATAGCAAAGACTTGGAACCAACCCAAATGCCCATCGATGATAGACTGGATAAAAAAAAATGTGGCACATATACACCATGGAATACTATGCAGCCATAAAAAAGGATGAGTTCATGTCCTTTGCAGGGACATGGATGAAGCTGGAACCCATCATTCTCAGCAAACTGACACAAGAACAGAAAACCAGACACCACATGCTGTTTTCATGATAATGAGTGAGTCTCACGAGATCTGATGGTTTTCTAAGTGTCTGAAATTTCCTCCTTCGCTCTTCTCTCTCCTGCCACCTTGTGAAGGAGACGCTTGCTTCCCCTTTGCCTTCTGCCATGATGGTAAGTTTCCTGAAGCCTCCCCAGCCATGTGGAACTGTGAATTCATTAACCCCATTTCCTTTATAAATTATCCACTCTCGGGTATTTCTTTATAGCAGTGTGGAAATGGACTAGTACAATAATGATAGTGTTGGTGTTGATGATGATGATGGTGTTTCTGATTGTGCCGATGATGGTAATGATTATTTTGCTGTTAGTAATGGTGTTTCTGACAACATTTTTGATGGTGTTGGTGATGGTGTTGATCATAATGGTGTGGGTGTTCATGGTGGTGTTGGTCATAGTGACGATGGTGTTGGTGGTGTTTCTGATGGTGTGGGTGATGATTGTGGTGATGGTTTTGATGTTGGTGATAGTGTTTCTAATGATATTTTTGATGATGTGTTTCTGATTGTGTTGGTGATGTTTACGATGATGGTGATGGTGGTGATGGTGCTTCTGATTGTGATGGTGATGTTTACGACGATGGTGATGGTGGTGATGGTGTTTCTGATTGTGTTGGTGATGTTTACGA
>NW_016107898.1:1037432-1038939 GCF_001604975.1 Cebus imitator
TGGTGATGGTGTTTCTGATTGTGTTGGTGATGTTTACGATGATGGCGATGGTGGTGATGGTGTTTCTGATTGTGATGGTGATGTTTACGATGATGGTGAGGATGATGGTGTTGGTGATAGGGTGGTACTTGGCTCATTTTACAGAGCAGGACCCACAACAAGAAAATCAGTTGTCCATGAGCATATCAAAAGGGGTATATTCCAGAAGAAGGCTAAGGACTGGTACACTGATTTCCTAAAGAAGACTGAGTCAGAGTTTAGCTCTACCTGCTACTGTTTGCCAGCATTCCTCTAAATAGCTATGGTAACTTAAAATTGCTTTGCATTTTGTACGTTGTATCATTAACTTTCTCCACCTCATGTCCTGTTCCCCCACTGCAAAGCAGGCTCCTTAGAAGATAAGATGGCCCCTTACTCTCTCTAAGAAGAGACTTCCAAGAGTTATTTCTCTCTGATCTTGTTCCAGGAATGTGTCTCACAAGAAGCGAGTCTGGATTCAACTTATGTCAGCTCCTGGCCTGTCTCCGGTATGTTTTCCTGGCTGGAGCATCTGTTGACAGCTCAGAGTCCAATCCGTGGATTGTCTCTAATGAATGTGCAGTATTTCTCATTTGCTTCTTGTTGTGGCTACCTTTCCTCATGTTCTGATTTCATCTTTCACTTCATGTTTTTTTGACAGTGAGGTAGCGTTTATTATTACCCTCATATTACAAATAAGAAGGAGCATCAGAATTTCAGTTGCTCTTTCTGTGAAAATGGCAGGAGCAGGATTCCAGTCTATTTTTGTCTGAAAATTATGAAGTAGATTTCTTTTAATATTGTTTCTTTTAATATTTCAAGTTCCAACACCAAATTACTATAAGAACCTAAAGAAGCTTTGGATATTTATTTTTTTTCTCAGTTTGAAAGATGAATGTGTCTTCCTCCTTCATAGATGGCCTGTTATGATGAATTCAGTAGAATATGACAAGTAACTTTAAGCCTTTGATTTTCTTTTGTATTTAACTATAAAATATTTTAATTAATAAAATAAAAGTACTCACCCATATTTTACCACCCTAACACACTGTTTATGTTCTTACCTATTCTCTTCCAGATATTGTTCTTATGCAATTAAAATTGCATGAACACATTCAAGATCAATAATTTATATTTTTGGTTTTTTACTATTGAGTCAGCCAATGTTTACTTTTTTCTAAAGTCCATATACTGTTACAATCCTCTTCAAATCCTCCTTGCAAAAGAAAAAGAATAAGGGAATAAAGAATGTACGGAGCTGGGCACAGTGGCTCATGTCTGTAATCCTAGCACTTTGGGAGGCTGAGGTGGGCAGATCACCTGAGGTCAGGAGTTTGAGACCAGCCTGGCCAACATGGTCAAACCCTGCCTCTCCTACAAGTACAAAAATTGTCTGGGCATGGTGGTGGGCGCCTGTAATCCCAGCTACTCAGGAGGCTGAGGCAGGAGAATGACTTGAACCTGGGAAGTAGAGGTTGCAATGAGCCAA
>NW_016107898.1:1039409-1047131 GCF_001604975.1 Cebus imitator
GCTCACGCCTGTAATCCCAGCACTTTGGGAGGCCGAGGCGGGTGGATCACGAGGTCAAGAGAACGAGACCATCCTGGCCAACATGGTGAAACCCCATCTCTACTAAAAACAGAAAACATTAGCCTGGCATGGTGGCACGTGCCTGTGGTCCCAGCTACTTGGGAGGCTGAGGCGGAAGAATCGCTTGAACCCGGGGGGCAGAGGTCGCAGTGAGCCAAGATTGCGCCACTGCACTCCAGCTGGTGACAGAGCAAGACTCCGTCTCAAAAACAAAAACAAAACCAAAAAGAAGTCATACAGTCCCTGCTCCAATGTGTTGTCCTCATGTCCCTGTCATCTGGAAATGCCATTTCTTAACCTGGCAAACCTCCCAGATTCATTCTTGCCTCACCATTTACTTTTACCCCTGCAAAGGTAATGACATTGACTCCATGTTTCTAATTTTTCTAGAAATTCAGGGATCCTATCAGCAGACCTGAGCAATCCAGTAGGCATCTGGGCTCTGGAAGGAAGTACAAGCCAGCCAGTTCCAGCAGTGTTTCCCCAAAGCCTGGAGCAGGCTCTGCTTCTGTAGCTATTAGCGTTTGCATGATGGTAAACTGAGGCCACTCACCTCAGGTCTGACTGATGAGTAGCTCAGAAATCACTGCAGCAGGGAAGCCTCCTTGACTCACGCTGCCTAGGTGAACACACACGCATTCCACTCTCCTGGCCAGCTTGATTTCACTCTTCATATTTTTCTTGGGCTAAGAAAAGACATTCTTTGCTGGATATAAATATCATGCATTTCAGAAAGTTCACATACAAAAATAACATGGATTTGGGATCATTACAGTTAATTTTAGTAAAAGAATTTTTTTTCTTTGTCTTGCTTCTTGAATTCTTTAATGATCTTGGACATATGAACACAAACTTCTTGTTCTAATTATCTCAGGTATGAGGCTTGGGAGTCGTAGTGTCCTGACTATTTCTGGAATTTAGACAGAATACAGCAGCCTGAACATTCTCTCTGACAGGCCACGAAGAAGCAGATGGGAGGTGTTGTCACTGCCAGGGTGGGAGTTGCTGGCACAGCCCCAGAGACAGATATGAATTTAAAAAATAAAAACTTTTTAGGGGGGAGATTTCAGACATATGCAAAAGTAGACAAATTCTAATCACCCTGTGTTCATATCACCCAGACCTCTGAACCACCAATTCACGGCTGACCTTGTTTCACCCACGCTCAGCTTAGTCCTTCCTCCTCTCTCCATTGTGGTTGTTTAAAAGCAAATCCCAGAAAGATTTTTTTTCCCCAAGGATGCATAAGCGAATCATCCAATCCAATGATTTGTGTGGCTGATTTTGTTTCCCGTTTCACTAAAACCACAGGAGCCATCATGGCCACGTGGACTCATCTTCCTCGGAGGCGATCGTCTCAAGGTTTCTTGTGCTGGGGTTTTGAAAATACCACATTGTTTCCGAAAAGCAAAATTCTGTCATCTGTTGTGTACATTTGAGAATACCTGCCACGGCTAGGTGTGGCGGTTCATGTGTGTGATTCCAGCACTTTCGGAGCCCAAGGCGGGCGGATCACCTGAGGTCAGGAGTTAGAGATCAGCCTGGCCAATATGAAGAAACCCCACCTCTACTAAAAATACAAAAATTAGCTGGGTTTGGTGGCACGTGCCTGTAATCCCAGCTACTCAGGAGGCTGAGGCAGGAGAATCACTGGAATCTGGGAGGCAGAGGTTGCAGTCAGCTGAGATCGTGCTATGGCACTCCAGCCTGGGCAACAGAGTGAGACTCTGTCTAAAAAAAAAAAAAAAGAAGAATATCTGTTGATTAAGGGGCCTATTTAGAGGCTTAGGGAATGTTTGTCTCCCTAAGAAGTATTCACCTCCATGATTCTTTCAACAGTGAGTTTCTCGCCTGCCTGTGGATGTGTATGGGTTTCTACTCATCAGGCCGTGAATTCACATGTGTGTCACTCATTGACTATACAAGCAGTGATTGAACAGTGACTGTTCCAGTCACAGTGGTAGACAAGGCCAGCAGGGCCTCTCTTCCCGTGGGATTTGGTTCTAGTGGCCGGAACTGAAGCCCACGGGTATAGAGGAAAGCCGCGTGCCGTGCGGTTCCCTGGCTTGCAAAAGAAGGGGCTTGAGGTGGAAACAGTGTTAAGAAGCACTGTGGGGATGAGGTCCTGTTGTCCCACCACGGGTGTTCTGTCTGTTCTGAGTTCTGTCTCTGTCACATGTAGGAGCCCAGCCAAAGTGTGCCCCTATCATGGAGGAGGCGCCTGAGCTGAGAGCAGCCTCACTTTAAAAGCCGTATTTGATTAGAACTCGGGCCAGAGAAACAGGTGCCTCGTTGACATGGGACCCGGGTCTGTGGTGTGCGGGCCATCTGCCGGCGGGAAAGACAAACTTCAGCCAGTGTTCTGGCAACTCTGGGTCCCCCCCCTCCTTTCTGGGAACTGTGTTCATTTCTAGGGCGTCTTGGCTGTGGGAAGGGCCAGGCCTGTCATTTGTCACCTGGCCTTTCCTGGAAGCACCTTCTCTGTAGGGGTCCTCTCTGGCCAGGCCATCGGTCCACACCACTGTCTCTTGTTCTTATCAAAAGGCTTTTCCACATCTCTCTCTCAACTTCTTCCCACTGCAGCCTCTATTTGGGGTATTGGGGAAATGACTCACAGCTTCCCTCTCCACCTGGATGTGCAGAATCTCCTGGGGACTGTGCTTGGATGGACCAGCCACCCATGTGGTGGCTTCTGTGCTGTGCAGGGCTTCCCCAGGGCCTTCCCTGGGATGGCAGCCTTGGTTTCTCTGTGCCCAGATTCCCACACCTGTCAGGGATCCCATCATTTTCTCCTTGAGCCCCTAGGGGTGCAGAGTGGGGCGGAAGTCCCTTCTCAGGAGCCCACCGGCATCGGGTGTCCTTTGCCTCTTAGGATGCTCTTTCTCTGTTTCCTTCCATTGAGCGGAACAGCTGGTCTGGAGGCAGAGGAACTGGCTTGCTCAGATAAAAACATCCTTCGAAACCCGCTGTCTCTGCCTGCACCTCAGCGTTTGGAACTCTGGGGCTGGGAATTTGCGCCATTGTGTCTCTCCGGGCTGTGGGCTGCGTAATCCACTCCTGATGGGGTTGAGACAAAAACTCAGGGTTTCCAGGAAAGGTGGAAAAAAATTGCTAATGTATCAGAACATTCCTCACAATGCATTTCGGACACCCATGGTCCAAGTACAGGGCTTGGGAAAAATCATCAATTAAGTAAAGGGGGGTCTTTCTATTTCCCTAACAGGGCAAGGCTCTGTGCTAGGCTTTGTGGCAACTGAAAGATGAATCGGAGGCATTTCCTGTTCTCCAGAGTGTGACCCAGTGGAGCCGAACACGTATGTGGAATCACAGCCAGGGCAGACGTGTAAGTGAGGTTGTGGGAATGCAACCACGCAGACAGGGGCAGCCTCACCCTCACAGCTCTGCCATGAAGAATTTGAGGCATAGAGAAGATGAGTAACTTGTCTATGTCACAGCCAACAACTGAAAAAGGTGAGTACCCACCCTGGGTCAGGGGCACAGCCTCTCTGTGGGGATGGTCGGTCGGGGGTCACAAAGCCCACACTTGATGGAGACATGCTTTGGCATGACGTTGAGAAAGGGTGGGATGCAGAGAAGCCCCAACATAGCAGGTGCCTGCAAGGGGCGTTACTGATCCCGGCGTCAACTTGGAGACAGCACCATGTAGATTCGCACCTGTGCTGCCTCTGAGCTCTGTCTGCTCCTCTGCAGATAGGCTGCTCCTCTGAAGCACCTGCAGCCTTCACCGGCCGGAGCTCACAGCAGCATCTGCAGTGAGCAGCAGCAGAGGGCAGATGCTGGGGGGCACAGGGGCAGAGGTCCTGTGGTAGACCCTGCGGACGACACAGCACTTACAGAATATTCCAGAAACAACCTGGTGATGCCGTGTCAAGTTAGAGAGAGAAAAAAAAAAAGAAAAAACAGAAAACAGGGCACAGTAGGATCCAGGATCTATTTGCAAAATAAAAAAAATCAGAAAACAATTCAGGGACAATATTCACAGTAACTTTTCTCTGGCTGACAAAACTCTTGAGTGCTGTTTCCGTCTTTGTTCAGTTTATATTCCCCCATTTCATTCCACAGACACAGCGGATTTATAACCAGGCGTGTTTTCGGTCATTGAGTTGAAAGACACAGCGCCTTTCCTGGGAGGCGCCTCCTGACCCCCTCCCCCTGTGTCTCCACCCCCCTGAAAAGCGGATGCGTTTTGTGCTGGTTGTGCACGTTGGCAGCTCTGTGATCAATCCGGTACTATCCGTCACATGCTGCGGACATGGATGCTGTCATCTGTATGGTCGTTCTCATGGTCTCAGGTTCACATGGTTTGTCACACACATACTTGGATCTGGTATAGAGGGCCCCAGGCCTCCTGGGTTCCATATACAGTGGTCCAGACATCTTGGATTTCATATAGAGGGTTTTGGGCCTCCTGGATTTAGTATAGAGAGTAGCACATTTCCTGGGTTTGGTATGGAGGACTCGGGGCTCCTGGGTCTGGCATGGAGGACTCGGGGCTCCTGGGTCTGGCATGGAGGACTCGGGGCTCCTGGGTCTGGCATGGAGGANTCCTGGGTCTGGCATGGAGGACTCGGGGCTCCTGGGTCTGGCATGGAGGACTCGGGGCTCCTGGGTCTGGCATGGAGGACTCGGGGCTCCTGGGTTTCGTATGGTGGGATTCCTTGCAACACATGTTGAGGTGGTCAAGGGGTACTTTCGGAAATAACTCATCGAATACAATAATTTATTTGGCAGACACAGGTTGATATTTCTCTTAGGAAACAAAAGTGTGGACATAGGTTCTTATTTCTCACTGTGGCTTTTAGCAGGCATAAGAATTGGGTATCTCGGAGCAGAGTGGGACGCAGGAGCTTGATGAAATATGAGAGATGGTCTAGCTCAGATGCTCTGCAGGAGATCGGGAGAGCTGGGGCCACACGTCCAGTCCCCAAGGTGCCCATGCAGGCTGGATCCTCATGCAGCGATCCTGGCTCGTGGCTTGGTGACATTCCCACCTCCAGCTCCTGCAGGAGGAAGTAAGATGAGGTGTTCATGCGTTTCCCTTTTCTCCTGTGAATATGCTCTCGGGCTACAGGTCCTCTTGGTTTTCTAAAGGTTATGTTGACAAGTGTCTCTTTTTCAACATTTTAATTTGCATGTATATATGAATATATATATTACTCTTAATCCACGGCTAGGCTTCTAGAGACGGCAGTTTTCTGTCAACAATATTTAAATAAACTCAAACAGCTTCCGCTTTCCCTCTATATGACAGAAATTCATTAAAGATCTTTGTATTATGGCATTTTGCAATTCATATATTCAGTAGCAATAACAATTTTCCTTCACAGACACAGGTTTATACTTTCTCTATCACAATTTTCAGATTTGCTGGGTAGGACTTCGTAATCATCATGACAAAACAATCTCCTTCTGGAGACAGTTTGTGAGCCTTGACGAGGGACTCTCATTCCAACAATAGTGATACGTTTTTGCTAAATAAAATATCTCCTGGGCCGGGCAAGGTGGCTCACGCCTGTAATCCCAGCACTTTGGGAGGCCAAGGCAGGTGGATCACGAGGTCAGCAGTTCAAAACCAGCCCGGCCAAGATGGTGAAACCCTGTCTCTACTAAAACAAACAAACAAACAAACAAATAAATAAAATCTCCTGTATTTCATTGAGCTGGGAATGCCCTAAGCATGAGGCGTTGCTGTCTCTCCTCTCCAGGCACCTGGAGCCCCGCTGATGACTGTCCGTGTGCCTCTCTGGGGCCCCGTGGCGATTGTCCCTCTGGGCTGGGCTGCAGTGGTTTGGTTTTGCTTCCAGGGGCTCGCTGCAGTGTCAGACAGCTGAGGACTTTGCTGATTAACATGTCCCGTCCTCATTCACAGAGTCCTTGGCCCTGTCTCTGAGTCTGTCTAGGATGTGCAGGATGGCTTAGGAAGGGAAGGCAGAGAATGGACCCGGACAAGGCGCCCAGCACAGGGCTGGAAAGTCGCTCAGACAGGTGAGCCTGTGCCTGGGTCTCCGAAGTGTGTGCTCAAGGGTCTGAGAACCGAGGCTGGCGTGACTGCTTCCAGGCTCATTTCCTCCTGTGTTTCATCTCCTACCCCAAAATATACCTTTCAATGCTTTCTTATTATTATCGTTCCAAGACTTTTGTTGATGGGACCTCTCTGTATGATCTTACATGGCCCATTAAGGGATTCCCATTCATGACCTAAGCCATGGGGCAGGGTATCACTTTCTTTTCGTTCTCTGATTACTCAGTCACCCACGCAGAATATCCGGTGCCCCACAGAAGTCAGGGCCACAGTGAAGGGACGGGGAAGTAAAGCCGGGGAAAGAGGAAAAAGATCCATTAGACATGGGACATGGCATGGAATTGTTTAGGAAACCCCAATCTTCCTGAAAAAAAAATATAGATATATTTTAGATGTAGTCTGCTCTTGTCTCCCAGGCTGGAGTGCAGTGGCATGATCTTGGCTGACTGCAACCTCCACCTCCCGGGCTCAAGTGATTCTCCAGCCTCAGCCTCGTAGTAGCTAGGAGTACGGGTGCCCGCCACCATGCCCAGCTATTTTTTGAACTTTTAGTAGAGATGGGGGTTTCACCATGTTGGCCAGGCCGGACTCGAACTCCTGACCGTAGGTGATCCATCCACCTCGGCCTCCCAAAGTGCTGGGATTACAGGTGGGAACCACCATGCCCAGCCGAAATGCATGCTGTTTTTAATGACACATTGGCTGGGGACCAGCTGAGTGAATTGAAGGAGCCTCTTTTCTTCTTCCTCCCATTTCTGTGGCTACTGTACAGATAGGGATTTAGATGATAAATATTACATGTTAAAAGATCATGAGACTCAGTCCAGGTGTTTAAAAAGATGTGGTTTTACATAAGACTCGAAGGCACAGCTGGGGTTGAGATGAGGCCAGCATGCTGTCCCCAAAGTGATGTCATGATGATTTAAAACGGCACATCAATGATGGGGCTGCCAGACTTAGCAAATAAAAATACAGGTTACCCAGTTAAATGGTAATCTCAGCTAAGTCACACATGATTTTTTTTTTACTGTATGTCCCATGCAATATTTGGGACATACTTATACTAAAATATTATTTATTGTTTATCTAAAATTCAGTGTAACTGGGCTCTTGGCAACCCCTCAATGACTATTTTATATAAGCGGAAACACAAACCATGAAAGGTGTTTACAGTAACGTCTTACCCAAAGCCAGGTCATCTGAACCCCAGTCCGTAGGAGGCGCCTCTGCTCTCCACTGGCAGGTCACCCCAGGACCTGTAGGCTTCGCTGGCTTAGGGGTGGGGTGCGTGTGGGGAGGTCAGGAGGCAGGAGGCTGGAGCATGAAGAGGAGGAAGCAGGCTGGGCGCGGTGGCTCACACCTGTAATCCCAGCACTTTGGGAGGCCAAGGCAGGAGGATCACAAGGTCAGGAGTTCGAGACCAGCCTGGCCAACATGATGAAACCCTGTCTCTACTAAAAATACAAAAATCAGCTGGGTGTGGTGATGTGTGCCTGTAGTCCCAGCTACACAGAGGCTGAGTCAGGAGAGTTGCTGGAGCCTGGGAGACGGAAGTTGCAGTGAGCCGAGATTGCACCACTGCACTTCAGCCTAGGCAACGAGCCAGGCTCCATCTCAAA
>NW_016107898.1:1047209-1059398 GCF_001604975.1 Cebus imitator
AAAGGAAAGGAAAGGAGAAAGCAGAAGGTGTTGAGCAGGAGGGGAAAAGAGGCACATAACCGGGGTCTTCTGCATCCTGTCTGGACGATTGCACTCTGGGGATCTGTTCGTCGATGGGCTGATGTGTGGGATCATGTATTTACTCAGCGGTGGTTGAGGCCCAGGTTCTGTGCCTACTGTCTAGTGGTGGAAGCCGACGTTGGGTAGGGAGTTACAAGCCAGTGTGGGCATCTCCTAGAGCAGGTTCAGGGGCCACTGAGCACGTTCAGAGGGCCCACGCATGCCAGCTGGGGGCATGGCATCGAGTGGGAAGTGGGTGGACAGCCAGGAGCAGAGGGTGCAGCAGCTTTCCTAACTCGTCCGCATGAATGCAGAGGAAAGCACACCAACTAAATACCAAAATCAGGCACAAAGGCCAGGGGCTGCGCTGAGCCATATTAGAGACGAAAGTAAAAAAAAAAAAAATTGGTATCAGCAGTTCCGTTTTTAAAATCGTGATATTTTTCTGTCATGGGCTTTTGTACTAATTTTGGTTTTCAAAAACATATTGCATTAAAATGTAGTCAACTTTCCCTTCATGACTGAGACTCTGTGGCCAGGAAGGCGCCTCGCCGTCCCCCCTACTCTCGAGCTCCTGTGTGAATTGAGCCTGTGGCTTGTCTTTGGGGTTGGCCTGCTCCCCCGCCTCTCCCCGCTTCTCCATCTCCGAATGGTGGCAGCAGCAGTGTCTGAGGTCGATGCAGACGTCAGAGGTTTCGTTAGCACAGGGCCAGGGGCATGGCAGACAGAAAGTTAGCCGAAGTCTCCTGGCCTCTTTACAGAGGATATTTATCATCTAACTCCATATCTACACGGTAGCAACACAAATTTGGGGAAGGAGAAAAGATGTTTCTTCAGTTAATTTGACTTGTCCCCAAGAAGCGTGTCATCAAAACACAATCTGTATTTTCAGGAAGATTGCTGTTTCCTAAACAACCCTGCACCATGTCCCATGGCTAGTGGGTCCACCTCCTTCCTCTTTACCTGACTTCACGTCCTGGTCCCTTAGCTGTGGGCCTGATTCCTATGGGCACAGGATGTGCTCAGCACAGTCCTTGGTGGGTGAGTGAGTAATCGGAGAATGCAGAGGAAGGCAATATCCCTGTCCTGTGGCTTCAGTGGTGAATGGGGATCCCTTAATGGACCATAGAAGATCTTAAAGGGATGCCCCATTTGTGAGTGGTAACGCCTCTACTTTCACCACTAGAGGAGAGGCACAGAGCCTGGTCCTCCGCAACTGTTTGATGAATGAATGAATGAATGATCCCATGAGACTTTATAGCCTTGGACTGTCCCCATTCTGAGACTATGCAAAAGTCTTGGAACAATCAACTCATTCATTCATTCATTCATTCATTCATTCATTCATTTGCTCAATGATTATTTACCGGTTCCAGGCATTGGCGGGTTTGAACCTGGCTCTGGAACCATCTCCTCCCTTCTGGCCCCATCACCTTCCCTTCCAGAGTTGGAGGCTCATTCTCCTTCCCCTTCCCTGGTCCTGGCATCATCCCAGCTCGTGCACTCAGGCTCTTTCTTACTTCTCCCCTCCAGGCCTTGGCTGGTGGAGCAGGAGAGCCACAGGCCTTTGCCAAGGCCAGGTTGACCTGCTGCTCTGTCTTGAGGGCGTGTGCTGGCGTCCTGGTCCTGCAAGGCCACCCTCCAGGCCTGTCACAGGCCTTCTGCGTGGGAGTCACCTGACCAAGGTGGAGGGCAGCAGGTGCCAGTCTGGCAGAGACGGGGTTATTGGGTTTGCTCTCCGTCAGCCCCAGCTGGAGCATACTCCTGGGGTACCAGTCACTTGCGTGTTCTTCAATTGTTGACAGGGATTTGGGCGCCTGGAGGTGGATGGAGTGAGGGCTACATCTGTGCAGAGCCTTGGCAAAGAGAAGAGACTCAGATCCTCAAACCCAGGGCTATCCTTTCTTCAAAGTTGGGAGAGGAAACACAACAAAAAAGTGAGTGTTGATTTGGGGTTGGATTTCCCAAGAAGGAGTTGGGCTTATTCCAAGCCAAGAATTTAAAAGGGAGCTGGAAGAGGGCTTTCTCCGTCTTCAGATGGGGAAACACATGTTCTCTGATTCAAAGGGCAGAGCCGCTGTGCGCAGCTCATGTGTTATTCATGAGCCATCCCACTTCTAGGTCTGAGGGACAGTTATTTATAGCAGATCATCCTTTTTACAAAATGACACTACCCAGGCTGCAGGCTGAATTACATTTAAGGCGAGTGTCCTGAACCGGGTGGAAATCCTATTGGTGTTTCAGAATATATAGAATGTGTGCTTGAAAATGCCTATGTATAACTTGTATTTTTGCCCCATTTCTCCACAATGAAGCAGGTTTTCGATAGCCAGCCTCAGTAGTGAGCTATGGCTGCACACAGAACGGCCTGACATCTATCTATATCTATTTTAAAGCAGCAGGAAAAACACTTCCAGCCTGTCCTGGCGCTGTGGGTGGCTGTGTGATGGGAGGCTGAGGAGGCTTCATTCTCCTGCTGGTGTGGTGTCTGGGTTTTCTCTGCATTTCAGCCTATTCTCGGTGACGACAAACCAGGCAGGTTGGGCCAGCCAGTGCAGAGTGGCCCAGGGTGCTGGACCCCGCCTCCTGACCGCCGTCACCCCACTGTGCACACGTGCACTTCTGCAACGGTGGCTGTGGCCTCCACCCAGAAGAGGCGGTGGTCAGGGCGGAGCAGTCCCCTCAGGCCTCAGAGGGGCCCCGGGACCAGCTGGGGGCACAGCCAGATCCAGCCACGTGCGTCTCTTCCCGGAGATAATTTTTAGGAGGGGGCGTTATGGCAACAAGTAGCTTCTGTGCATACAACACAGATAATGCTTTTTCAAAAAGCCCTAAATAGCAACACCTTTTCCAGACAGACAGACTTCCACCAAGTAGGGAAGTCATGCTCAGCTTTTAAAATGAAAAATAGCTGTTGCATAATTACCATTTTAATCAGATAATTAAGGGGAAAAGGAAGAACCCACTCCACATCCTCAGCCTTAGAATCAGCCAGGTCAGCCTCTTCCCCGGGTTGTTCAGTGAGGCTGACTTCCAGACACGGACTGGCTGGCCGTGGCTGCCGGCGCCCTGCTGCACTCTGCTCCCCCTGCCTGGGTTCACTGGATCCTGGCAGTAGCGTGGGCGCTGGGGCAGGCATCTGGAGATGATGTTGGCCGAGTGCATGGCTCTGGGCTTGGCAGACCTGGCAGGAGCCCCGGCTGCAGAGAAGGAGATGTGGGGAGAAGCCTGCCCTGGTCTGGAAGTGGAGTCTCGAGCTTAGATTAGAAAGTGTGTGGACAGGAGGAATCCCCGTCACAGACCCGTTCCTGGCTCACAGTTCTCCTCCCAGCGGCAGGGGCTCCGGCGCACTCGGGTCCTCAATCTGTCCTTCCGGGGCATCTGGGTCTCTGAGCACATGGGCACATGGGTGGCTCTGAGACACACAAGGGGAGGGTCATCACAGCTGTCCCACACATGGTGCTGACCATACCGACCCCAGAGGACACGTGGTGCTCTGTGCCTTTGACGAGGCAGGTGTGTGTCGACGTGGACGGCCTGGAGCCGGGCAGCCCAGCCCTGTAGCTGCAGGAGTTGGAGGAGACAAGGGGTGGGCAAGTGATCCCCGAGGAGTTCTTCCCAAGAGCAGAGAGACGCTGCTGCCAGAACCCAAAGCTGGTGCGGGAAGGGCACAGAGGGCATTGCGTCTCTGCTTGATGGCCCTGCCGTGCCCTCTGTCCCTCTTTTAAACAAACATCATCCACCCTCCCCCCCCGCCCAGCTTCGTCAGACTGGACCCGGTGCCCGGGGCCCCTCACCACAAACCCCAAACATGCCCGGGCCTCTCCAGCACCGAGTGTGCCACACCTCCTCACCCTCCACACACCCATCCTCCGTCTTTCACTTCTCTCTCTCTTTTTAAAAATAAATTTCAGATGAAGGGAAAGTGGACTAACTCTATAAACCGCATCTTGTTTAGGGACATGTCAAAAACACTGTCAAAATTAATTTTCTTCTTTACAGTAAAAATTCCGGAAGAGAAGGAGCAAATCTTTTCCCACTTCCGAAAGCGAGAGGGAACGAGGAGAAGCGTCCTCTTTGTCTCAGGAGCTGCGTGGTTTGTTCTGGGTCAGGGTAAAAGGGAAGGATGAGGGCATTTGCGTGTCAGGTTGAAGCGCCAGAGCCTGTGGAGAGAGTCTGCAGGCCACGAGAGAGAGTCAATCAATCACATCTGTGTGGAAAGCCGGGATGGAAGGGGGGAAATCACATTGACTTAAGTCCTGGCCACAGTCCCACTTCTGCCACGAGTGGAGCTGGGGAAAGTTGGGGGGGTCTCGGGATGAGAAAGACGCAGCAACTCCCAGTGTGTTCTGTCCGGGGGACCTAGGGACATCAACACCATCGCTTCCGGGCTCTTCCTGGATTCGGCATGGGGCTCACTGAGGCCACATACCCTACAGGATTTTGAAGTTTCAAAGACCCCTGGGCTTTATCTGTCCCCTGACCTGCCCATGTTAATCTGCCACCATGCCCTGCCTTGCAGTGCCTCAGATGACTGCCAGGCAGGAGCATCCCGCACCCTGGCATCCGCCCCGCAGGTGTGAAGCCATCACACCACCAGGGAATGGTCACTAGGTGTCACCATCTTCCTCTAAATGGAAGTCATGTTTCTCCTGCGCTGTTGAAATGGACTAGAACAACATTTTCTAGACTTCAAGGAAACCATCCTTTCTAATAATAATGAGATGGTAATTAGTAGGGGAAGTGGCATAAAATTATTTCACCATTTAGTGAAACCATGATTCTGAACTACAGAAGAAAAACTCTCTTTTTTAAAGCTCATCCAGCCAGCGTGCAAGCTGCCTTGCTGGGTGGGGGCGCCTGAAGATGACCTGGCCTTGCCCCCCTCCAGCTTCCTCTCTCTCGTGCACGTGATCGGGGTTCATATTCTCGCCCCCATGCAGAGGCCAGCAGACTGGGGTCCAAAGTGTCCGGAAGAAGATCCCACAGGCATGGGATACAGACCCACGGCCCCCCGGGAGTGTGAAGGACGCGCACGTGGTCTGCCGCGGCCACTGTTCACACGAGCAACCCCTCCCTATTTTACCGGTGAGAAAACAGGGTCTTAGAGTGATCATGTCACTTTTCCACAGCCAAGTTCACACTCAGAGTGGGCTTCAAATTCAGGTTTGTCTGGCTCCGAGACCTGTGTTCTCTGCAGGGTGTGGGGAAGGCTCCTGTGCTGGCCTCTCGGGCAGTCGTCTACGAAGGGAGAAGGGACGTGGAGAGGAACAGCGGGAAGACATGGGAAGGATTTCCTTTTTCTAGGGACAACCGGAGAGCGACCGGTAGGAATTTAGAGCTAGAGTCGCTTTGCCGTCCCGCCCACGGCTGAGAAGGAGGGATCCCACGCAGGTGACGGAAAGCCGGACGATTGAGGCCTGGCCGGACTGGGTGTTCTTGAGCCAATCAAGATAGAATGGAAATGAGTTAGGACACACGGCAGTGCAGTGACAGGAAAGGGACACCCCGCAGTCCTGCCTCCCTGGTCCTGAGGGAGCATCAGCAGAGGCTGGGCTTTCTGTGCGTTCCCCAGCCCGGCCTCCAGGAAGCTCTCTGCTCATTTCCTACAGACCCTGCCCCACGCTCTTCCCCGCGGGGCACAGGCTCCTCTCCACGTGCAGAATGAGGACTCGGAGCGGCCTGGAACAAGGACTGGCCCAGGGAGTCGCTGGCTGCCATTCCCACACCCAGGCTGTGCCATACGTACCTCGTCCCAGGCTGGGAGAGTTGCCACCAAGGCATGTGGGTGCCATTGGCTGCAGAAGTTGTTATGGAGAACCCTGACATGTCACCGTGCCTGACCCCCATGCCGGGAGGCCACTGCCCCTCTGAGCAGGAGTGGGTCTTTCTTTCTGCACTTTTGTTCTGCAGCTGGGCTCTGGCTCCAGGGGCTCCATGTTTCTCAGAGCCGCAGCCAAGCATCATTAAAGGAGGCATTATTTCGTGTTTAGTAGAGCACTAAATTGGTGAAATATAGTCGTGATTCTGGTAGTGTGTATCCCTGTTACCACAGCAACGGTGTGATGTCATGGGAAGGTGTCCTGAGTGCTTCTGGGAGCAGCCAGGTCTCCGTGAGCTCCCGTTTCTTTTAAAGACACCAGCAGCCCACGCGTGCGCACGCCGAAGACGCTTGAGGGCCACAGCGCGGGAGGCACGGAGGCTGTCATCTGTCCCTGTGCCGCACAGTCACCAATGTCAGTGCTGGAGTGAAGGACGGCTAGGGAACCGCGAAGGGCTCAGGCACCTCTGCCCACACATTTGTCTTTTCATATTCAAACTATCCCGGCCGTGGTCATAAGTCGAGCACTAGCTGTACTCATAAGATCTCCAAGTTCCACATGCTGAGCCACACACCTCAGGCATCTGCACGGCACACACACATGCACGCACACCTATGCACACGTACAAACACACACCTGCGACACACATTCACACACACATGCAGATGCGCGCACACAGGCCAGTGTGAGAAAGAGGCAGGGTTCATGGACCAGGCCCTGCTCTGCAAGCCGTGTCTGGCCGTGCAGGGCAAAGAGGTGAAACCACACGCTGCTTACCTTGGAAGAGGAAAGGACACAGCCTTGAGCCGGCCTCAGGAAGGGACCCTCTGCCTGCTCCATCCATCTCTCCCATATGACATTCCATGAACACAAGGGAGGCTTAGTGTGAAGAACACCTGGAGAGTGTGTTCTGTCTGTGGATGTGTGTGTGTAGATGTGTGGCGTGACTGTGTGTACCTATGTGGTGTGTGTTACTGTGTGTTTCTATGTGTGGTGTGTGTTTATGTGTATGTGTGTGTAATGTGAATGTGTACTTGTGTGTGTGGTGTGTGTCTGTGTGAGGATGTGTGTCTTTGTAGTATGTGTATGTGTTGTGTGCTTGTGCATGGTGTGTATGTGTCTGTGTGGCGTGTGTGTGTCTGTAGATGTGTGGCATGTCTGTGTAAGTATGTGTATGTATGTGCTGTGTCAGTGTGTTTCTGTGTGTGCTGTGTTTATGTGTCTGCGTGTGTAATGTGCATGTGTGCTATGTGTGTGTGGTATGTGTCTGTGTGAGGATGTGTGTCTTTGTAGTATGTGTATGTGTTGTGTGCTTGTGCATGGTGTGTATGGATCTGGGTGGTATGTCTGTCTGTGTATGTGTCTATGTGTGTGTGTGTGTGTGTGTGTGAATGCGTGTCTGTGTGTGCATATGTGGTGTGTGTGGTGTGTGCAGTGTGAGTGTCTGTGTGTGCATATGCAGAGTGTGGTATGTGTGGTGTGTCTGTGTATGTGTGTGAAGTGTGTGTGATTGTGTCTATGTGAATATGTGTGTGGTGTGTGTCTGTGTGAATGTGTGTGCCTATGTGGTGTGTGTGTATGTGAGTGTGTGTGTCTATGTATGTGCTGGGATGTATGTGTGGTATGTGTGTGTATGTGTGAGGGCGAGTGTGTGGTATGTGTGTCTGTGTGAGGGTATGTATTAATGTGTGTGTCACTGTGTATGTCTGTGTATGTGTGTGGTGTCTATGTGAATGTGTCTGTGTGTGCATCTGCATGAGCATGTGTGCAGTGTGAGTTTGTGGGTCTGTGTGTGTGTGGGTGTGTCTGTGTGTGTGTGGGGTGTGTATGTGTGAGGGTGTGGGGTGTGTATGTATGAATGTGTGCATCTCTGTGTGTCTGTATGTGTGTGGTGTGTGTATGAACGTGTGTCTCTGCGTCTGCATGAGCATGTGTGTGGTGTGTCTGTTTGTGTGGGGGTGTGTATGTGTTGTTTGTGTGTTGTGGATGAGATGGAGAGAGGGAGGCCAAGGCGGGGAGACTGAGGAGGAGGAGGGGCTGGCAGGTGGGATGCTACCAGCACGATGCTGGAGGAGTGACCCCGGGTGTGGGAGGGGGTCCTTTGCCCCCTGCACCCCATCGCACTCCCTGAATCTCATTTTTGAACCCCAAGCTCAGAACACTTTCCTGGCTGTCTGCCCATCAGCTTCAGCCTTACCTGAGCAGAAAGAGCTTCAGGGGGGTTCTGCATTCTGAATGGGGCAGGTACGGGTGACTTTAACAGTCCCAGGTTATCTCACTGGGAAAACACACCTCTGTGACCTTCCCACCAGCACTGGGCACTCCAGGGGGTTTTGGGACGGGTTTTGGGATGGGACTTTCTGCAGGGTCTTCCAGCGGGTGGCATCTCACCAACAGGTGTCTCCTGGAAACCTTCGGTGAAGATGTTCACCAGAAGAAGCCAAGTCACCTGAGCTTCCTTCCTTCTCGCTAACTATAAACATCAGTGAAAAATAAGTGGCTGTGATTGAGCTTTAAAACAAACAGCAGAGAGCATTACCTTAAGGTTTAAAAAATATGTATGCATTATTATCAGGTTTAATAGTCATACCAGGAACACAGGTTAAATAATTTCGTGCCTTCACAGGTATTCTGTCTCCCCTCCCAATGCCATAATGTGAATCAATAAAAGTGTAAATGATTTTATCCCTGGTGGCCCCAGCCTCTCAGCAAGCTAACGAAATGCCTAAGTTGCCTGCAGGTTACAGTGATTCACCGAGAGAACTAGCATCTTGTAAAGTTGGTAAGCTATGAAGGAAATATATGAAAATTAGTTAGGAAATTAACTTCTTATGGTCATAAAGTACACCTGTGCCCACTGATAATCTTCTGAATGAAAATGGAAATGTACATCCCAAATACGATGCTTTTGTGCACACAATGCAATGCCAAACATCTTGAGACTGAAACAATCCTTTTGCTTCAGTGGCTCACCCTTCCCTGGCATGATGGGTACCAGCAGTGGGCCCACCTTGAAACACGCTCCAGATCTCATGCCGAAAGCTTTGGGCCTGCGTGTGGATCCACCTTGTGTGAATTAGATGTGCTGTGCCTTGTTGTTGGTTGTGTACATTTTCACCCTTTTTCGTGTGAGACAGCTTTTGGAGTAGGATAAGTTCTGTTCTTTGAAAATGTACAATATCCTTTCTCACAGGTAAAAGTCAGAGGGTGCCCTGAAGCCCCTCTCAGCCTGTAAAGTTGTGGCACCCCCATTGGTGAATGAGGGGGTCCCAGCCCCAAAAGGAGGGATTCCTAGGAGATCACATGACTCTTTACCACCTAGCTCTCCTATTTCCTAAGTGTGCTGCTCTCAGGAGGTCACAGAGCTGCCTTGAGGATTTAACAAAAGTCTTTTCGAATAATACACAGGACAGGGCTCCTGAGTTAACCATCTTTCTTTGTTTACGAAATATCTTTCTAGGTTTTATATTCACACATACTTATTATGACTTCCTTTTATGTCCATAAATGAAAGCTGCCCCCTCTCTTTGTTTTGGGTAGGTCATAACCTGCAGGGCACTTGATGGAAGTGAGATGATTATTGGTTTGTTCTGTTCTTCAGAGGTTTTTACCTAGTGATTACCGGCAATTTCACCAGGACGGCAGAGCGCAAGTTCTTTGTTTATTTTAGCAAATTTTCTTAATAGTCTTAATCTGTTGTCAAGTCAATGCTGTGTTCCCCAACTTCCATGACGAAATCTTTCCCTGAAAGAATCCTGATGGAGCGCTGGCCTCTAAGGACTCACAGAGACTGGAGTGTTTTCTAAACCTTTTTGTCTTGTGTGTTGATGCCCAGAACATGGCCATTCTCAATCACTTAGCTTTGCAAAGCTTTTGCATTAGCTGACCTCATTCTCATACCTGCTCCTTTTAAGAGATGGAATTTAGCTTTGGTAGAGTTGGGTGCTACAGAGCCAGCCTCAGATGTACCAGGTGTCTCCATGTTCAACTGGAGTGGGTGCTGAAAACCTATTTACAAATGGGTCCCCTGCCTTGTTTCAAGGGACAGGTGTTCCCACTGGTTGATTGGCTCCTTCAAACCCCAACATTCAGTCTTTAAAGGTACTGTCTATTCCCAAACGCCTTACTCACTAGTGGTAGCATTCCTCCCTCCTCCCGTGAGCATCGGGACTGGGATTCTTCAGATTGGGGCAGGGAATTTCCCATCAGCCACTGTGTGATGGGAAAACCTATGGAAAGCCCAGCCCCTCCCAAACCTTGGAGCTCCAAGTCATGTGAGGAAGTTGAGATCAAATCAAAAGGCATGGGTGACATTGTGTTAGACAGATGGGGTCACCCAAAGTATAGGCTGGCCAAGGCAATGATCAAAGCCAAGGAGAAGTTAAGGACTACAGACGGCAGCCCCAGGGCTGCTGGGGGCCAGATGTCCTCCACCAACCTGGAATTGATGCTTGAATCAGGGAAGCTGGGGCCTGGCCCCAGGGAAGGTGAGCATGAGAGAGTCACCCCGACTTGAGAATCGGGGAGCCTCGAGAGGGGCTTGGGACATCACCAAGCCCCGTGCATCGTGGGCGAGCGTCTTTCTCATTTGCCGGGACCCTTCTTGTCGTGAACTGGAGTCCAGGAGCGACTGCTATGGTGTCCCAAGGAGCCTGGTAAATGTGCCCTGGCCCCCTGGGAGTGAGTTATAGGGAAACACTAGGGGCAGGAGGAGAAGGTGGCTGGACGTCCACAGCCTTTTTGTCCCCAGCTCTGACAGGTCCTCAGCGTAACGAGTGCAAATGCAGGGCATGGCACAGCGGCTCGGGCGGACTGGCTTTCTCCTATTCTCATTCTAGACTAGCATTGCCGTTAACGTTTGCCAGCATTTCGACCGTAGTGGGCTGGCGTCTCACAGTCTGAAGCTTGCAGGGGCCATTTCTGTGCTAGAGCTTGGTTTTTGATGTGCCTTCATTAATAAAAGCCGTTGCTCCCCAGAAAGCAAGCACTGAGAGCGACTGCTTCCTTCAACATCCACTGTATGTAGGTTCTAGAAATTTACCTGATACCGGATAGAGATTCAAGTAAAGAGTTTGTGAAAGAGTGAGGAATGTGCAACCCTTCCTTTTGAAAAGAATTGTATGCTTACTGAACACATCCTGGAGGCAGATCCTCGGACAGTGCTATATACGGTGGGAGCGGAGAGATAGCAAAACCTTCTCCCTCCTTAGCAGGAGGTCTTACCCTCAGAGGAGAGGCTCACATGGTAAAGCCTTAAGACTAGAGAAATTAGAAGTGGCAAGGTAAGGCTGTAAAGTATAATCAGAGCGTGATGTAGATAGATAAAACTTCGTTATTTTTAATGAACTCGTTGATTTGAGAATATACAAGTTTTCCTGCATGACCAGCTGAGTCTCCATGCACAGAGAACAAACCCCAAATGACACAGGTGCTTCGTGAGTGGATGCAGGGCTATTCTTCAATGTTTCCCTAACTCGCTTAATCTTGATTTGACCTTTCAAATGTAAAAGAGAGTTTTATTGTTCATCTGGATGTCCAGGAAATTCAATAAATAAAGTTCAGAAGTCTGGCTCCTAGATGAAAAATAGCCACAGTGACACCCCAGGACTGGGGGATGCTTCTGGCTTCGGCCATCCCAAAGCCTTCCGGTCTGGATGAGCCCCAGGTAACCGAATGCTGGACAATCATTTTTATAAAGTGACAGTTTGCAGTTACCAAAATCAACCCCGGATAGGGCTCTCACGAAACCTAAAAGCCTTTGTTCATTCTGGTCTCAGTTCTCAGGGACCTAAACGTGACATTGTTCTTGTCAACCTTCAGGCACTTTGCCCAGTCATAGAAGATGCAAAACGTACCAAATCATTTTTCTTCTGACTCTTGATAAAAAGGGGGAGGGCACAGAAGTCAACAGTTTAGAAGAGCCGTGTCACGTCCATGTCTGTGTCCCACAGAGTTCTGTGATTTGGGAAGCTGGCCGGTGTGAGTGGAGACCCCACTCCTCACTGGAAGAGATCCCTGGTCCTCGAAGGCAGGGTCCCTGGCTCCAGCCCTCTTTGACCTCCCCCGGCCTCTCTGTCGACTTTCCATTAAGGATGGAGAAGTCCTCCCAGGAGTCAGTCTGCACTGGTAGTAAGGATGGGGAGAGCCTTACTGATGTGGTTTTTGCAAAGTAAAGTAAGGACTAACTTCCAAACTTCATGCAAACAAAGCAGACAAGGCAAAGATTTACCGACCACGGTGGCAGTGAAATTATGGGACTGCCATCATCCGACAGGGCGGACATGGGGGCCAGGAAGAGCCATGCAGA